>NC_089744.1:687500-732500 GCF_040412425.1 Macrobrachium rosenbergii
AAGTAGTTTCGAGGCATAAATACTTAATAACTAACAGAAAACATCTTTTGACATTTCTTCCACAATATTAAAATGTTCGAAAATTAATTTCCATGATCAGGACTTCCCGCTGATATTTTATATCCGAATAAAGATGTCGTCAGTTAAAGAGCTTACTTTTATCTGAATCGTTGTTTTTCATCACTTAGCAACGCCTTTTTGTATTCTCTTAACGATTTCGCGTCAGATTCCTCCCACACTCCTCCACCTCTTTCGGTCAATAATTCATTTCTGTCATTACTGACCACACAGCTCGTGTCAGTTAACCACAGATTTGTAGCTTCTGGTAAATTATGTGGTTGCTGAGGCCAAATAGTGTTGAGAATCTTTAAATCAGTTTTCAGGACGATGTGGTCATCGTTATCTAAAGAGAGAGAGAGAGAGAGAGAGAGAGAGAGAGAGAGAGAGAGAGAGAGAGAGAGAGAGAGAGAATATCTCTCTTTCTCTTCCCGGGAAAGTATGCAAAGATAACGTCATGAATTTAGCATGTTTATTCATTTTTTAAATCTGTCATATTATGACGTTTGTACATGCAAGCAGCACCGATCTCAAGTTGACCTCCACCAGTGACCCGAAACGTTGCGGTCAGTTTTATGACCTTGGAATTACGCAGGCAGTGACCCCTCCCCTCCCCACCCCCCCCTGTGTCGTCTTTTTGGCTGACCCCATCTGTTTCCCATATGTTCACCATTCCCGGCTTCTTGACACATTCCCTAGACGGGTTTTTATTTTTTGCTTTTTTATGTGTAATTGCCGTTGCCGTATAAGTGCCTCTGCGCCCTTGCCCTGGAAGTTTATACGTTTAAAATAGAACTTCTGGGATGTCAGGAAGTTCTTTTTCAGCCTCCTTATTTCAGCCAGTAATGTCAAAATCAGTTTCTCGAGGGTATGTAGAAAGACATAACTTTTTTTTTTCTGTTACTGTAGATTTAGCTATTTTGTTATTTTTCCCACCGTGATATCATCTGTTTGTAAAGAAGCCAAATTCTGATAAAGCAAGCTTGCGTTTACGGAGAGCTAATCGGATTTTTTTTTATTACGTTGTCGGTTTATTTCAAGGGTAGATGAATGAAGTTGATAATGATACAGCGTTTCAGTTTTGTTAGGTTAATTGTTAACGGGATTTTACTTTTAGAAAAAAAAATTCTGTATTGTTTTACCGAAATTACAAGATTTGAGATGTTTTGTTTATAATTTGAGATAAAACTCTTTTATTGTGGAAGTGCTTTTTATAAAAATAAATTGGATACTAGAAAGTTTGTGCCTTCCGAGAGTCGTTTGTCCTATTTTTAAAAAGACATTGCCCATAACAAAGAAAATCATTCACTGCTTGATTTCCTTATGATTCGTTATTTGCTTATTCAATTTTTGTTTCGTACGTGTAATGTTTGTAATGTTTTGTCCTTTACTCTATATCGCAATTATTTCTGAGGATCTTTTCTTGAACCGTATCGTCTTAGAATCGTGGTTAGAATCCTTCTTTCGACTGTTGAGAGACGTATAGTAGAAATATTATTATTATAATTATTATTATTATTATTGTTATCAATATTATTTGGCTTGTTTTGATAGTAAGAAATGCGTAATAATGTACTAACATCAATGTTATTTTCCTTTATATGATGGTGGTGAAAGTCGATTACCATTTTCACTGCAGATATATGTATGTGTATGTATACATATATATATATATATATATATATATATATATATATATATATATATATATATATAAATATATATATGTATGTATATATACATATATATATATATATGTGTATGTATATTAATATTTAATATTATAAATTCAAGTAACATAATCCCTTTCTACTGCCATTTTATGTATGTTTATATATATATATATATATATATATATATATATATATATATATATATATATATATATATATATATATATATATATATATATATATATATATATATATATATATATATATATATATATATATATATAAATATAATATATCAAATAAATTTCGAGACAAACATGATACGTAGGATAGTATAGATTTATAATATTCTTGTTCATATTCATTGATGCTTTCCTGGCAAGAAGACGAATCATGACTGACCGCTTGATGACTGTAATAAATTCCAGATGATTCGTTTTAAGGAACCTGTACACGTAGTCTTAGTTGAGAATTGTGTATTGTAATGAACAAACCTTTTCCTTTGAATAACCGGGATTTAGCCCTGTGGGATTTAACTGGAGGGATGATGAGTGGGTAGTCAGACGGTTTCAAAGTCTTAGGTTTTTGGTGTTATTGTTACATTTTATTTTTCAGATATGTGTTTAGTACTTCATCCAGGTTGTACTTTAACAGTGACCTTTTATTTTTGCTTTTTTGATAACTGAAATCTTTGTGTATTTCATGTTACCACATTCTCTGGAAACGTGACTTGCAAAGCAGTGGCCCGTGTGAGCTTGTTCCACAAGAATAGGGCTTCTCTTCTGAATAATAATAATAATAATAATAATAATAATAATAATAATAATAATAATAATAATAATAATAATAATAATAATAATAATAATAATAATATCGCAATATCCCTGATCTATTGCCTTCTCGGTGCTGTTTTATTCGATTTTTCACTTTCCATTTAGTCAGGGACCACTTTCGCCTGAGGGCTGCCTTTGTAAGACTTTCTTTCCGTGAAAATTCCTTGGGTCTTCCTCGACCACCCACCTGCATTCTGTCCCTCCCGCCCAGGGCGGCGTTCGCTTTGCACGTTGTAGCAGTTGTGAGAATTAGGAATAGGAGGTCATTATTTTCAAGGTCTAGACTTGATTATTTTTATGCGCGCAGACATCTTGTCGCTTGTTTTTCAACCAAGTTGACACTAAGCCTTGAAAATATTATGTGGGCTACATTCACAGTACATCATCACAGAAAGATCTCCCGAAAACGAACTTTGACAGAAGTACGGTAGCTTCTAGTATCAAGCAGTGGTGGGGTTGGTGGGTTAGAGATGTCATTGACGGGCTGCCCTGTGAGCAAGAGCCCGTGCTGGCATAACGCTAGCTCATTCAAAAACAGCAATAACAACAACACCAACAAGGGCCGGCAGGTTCTGTTACCCGATGAATACCTGAGCCGATTCAGAGTTAAGTAGTTTTTTTTTTTTGCCCTAACATACTACTTATTTAATTAGAAAGGAAAATATTTTGAATGCGACATTCTATTTTAACTCATTTAACCAAAGTGTATTTAAATTGCAACTATTGTTTTCCTCCAGTATAATACTGTAATATATTTATTATTTACAAACTTCGTGTTAGATATTAGGAACCCATCATGGATGAGAAAAACATTTAACTTGTAGACTAATAGTTTATGTAATCAAAGATAATTGAAGATTTTTTTTTACACCAAAAATTGTATCTTAAGAGCTGTCATGAAGTTGAGGGTATTTTGGAATGATTTCCTTTTAATTTAGACTATTACATAACTATTACAGATGTTTTTGATTGAAGTTGCACATTCTGATTGTGAAGTGGCAGGTGTTTTTATTTGTTTATTCGACGATATGTCGCCTCTCTGCATCTGAAAAATAGATTTCCTTTTGATGGTCATTTCTGTTAGCCATACGAAGATCATGAAATTAAAGTACCTTCTATTTTTTGTAATGATTTAGATATGGTATTTCTTTCTTTGTTTTCTTCATAGATAATAGGTGAAAGGCCATTTTCGTAACAAATGACATGCGTGTACACTGAAAAAAAAAATTTACAAAATAATCATTCCTCAACTTCTACTTTCCCAGCCCTCAAAGTAAACTCCCATTTTGCCACCTTTCTCTTGTCATAGGTGTCCCGTCTTCTTAATTATCTCCTAATTTGCCGGAACACAAGTAGGCCTACCCATGCTGACCTATGGCATCCAAATAATCCTCGGTTTCAGTGTCCCTCAAGCATCCTTGTTGCTGGTTTCTTATGGTAACCAGATATAGGAGCTAGTTCCCTGGGCCACTGGTTGGTTTCCTCTATGCAGGTGAGAGAGAGAGAGAGAGAGAGAGAGAGAGAGACTTTAGGGTTATATATAGTGATTACGTGTTGGAGTTCATATTGCGAGTGTCTCTAAAACATTATTTGTCTCTTTTTTTTTTTTTTTGTATCAGCTGAACTATTATTATTATATTATATATTCTCGAAGAGGTTTTTATATGCTTGAGGAAGTTGAGTCGTCAGACAATGAAATCGTTTCACCAGTTGCACTCATATGCAGTTACATTCAAAGCCTTATCCGGAAATATATATATATATATATATATATATATATACAAAATATATATATATATATATATATATATATATATATATATATATATATATATATATATATATATATATATACTGTATATACAAAAAGGCTTACCGGGAAGGCTGAAATTCCTTCTTTGGATCGTCTCCTCTGCCTCACACCCTCTCCAGTTTAGGTTCTCCTCCCCTTCGCTGGGCCTCCTTCCCCCTAGACCTTGTTGCTGTTCCTCCTCCTTCTCAAGATGTGGGAAAGTTTGGGTCACTGATTGTCAGGATAGCATAGGACATTTGTGGTCACAAGTGTCAGCTGTAATGGCCGTCGAGGGAGAGTTGGTAGGAGGAGGAGGAGGAGGAGGAGGAGGAGGAGATGGAGGTGGAGGTGATGTTGGGGGAATGGGGAGGGGAAGTAGAGGAAGGGGACGTTAGTAGGGATGTTAGGATGGTGGAGAATGAGGGGGTTGATGATATGGTTGTTGGGGATGGCATGTGTAGGGGGTTGAAATGGCTGAGTGTGGAATGGACGATAGGATCTCCTGTTTCCTCAGCTATGGAGGGAATGGCAGGAATATGCTATATTGAACCTCGCCAGTGGAATGTGACAGATAATGATGAGTAGAATAAAAGAGAACTGGAATCTTATTTTTACAGATGTTCACGCAGCCTGGTAGCCGTGTTCGTATTATTAGGTTATCGATACCGTCTTCATTCTTTTGTGGATTTGTCACGATTGCGGTTTGAATAGTGCCCAGTCACTTTTCAGTGTAATTGAATTTTTTCAAGCTTTCCAGTAACTTTGCTCTCTTGAATAGATTACTGGAACAGACAAGTTTAAGAACCTGCTCATTATCAGGAACCTATATGAAATTTTTGTAGAAGATTCTCTCTCTCTCTCTCTCTCTCTCTCTCTCTCTCTCTCTCCTCCATTTGGAAGGACTTTTTGTATGCTGCTTATAGATATCGCTGAAATACATACTCCCAGCCAACCTGTATATTCATATATATGAAACGGTACAGCATTTGCTACCCAGCAGGTACTGTGTAATAATTGTGAACCAAAATTCAGCTGTTAGATCATTGTCTTTTTTTTTTATAAATGTTCTGCTTTCGGTATTGCTGATATTTGTTATTGGACTGTGTGGTTCAGATTCTTTGTCAATGTTGCGACTTACGTCTGGCTTTATTAGTCACCACCAATTAAGGGAAAGGGCTTAATGGCACACACACAAACATACATTCATACATACTGTATATATGTATGTATATGTATATATATATTTATATATATAAATTACTATCTGTGTATATATATATATACTATATATATATATGTATATATATATATTATGTATATATATATAATATATATTATGTATGTATGTAAATATCATGCTCTGTGAACAGTTGTTAAATGGCTATATGGCATGGGAGTTTCAGTGTATATACGAAGCTCCATTCGGTAAATTTTCATGGTGGCATTTTTCAGGATTTAATCGAACTGCCCACGCTACATAAATTGCATCGATACCGGTTATTGTAACAGTAGCAAATGTAACACAACAGATCGTCGTCATTAAGAGATGCGTTAACGCCAGGACTGATTACATATATAAATCAAATAGATTTTGATTTTTTTTTAGAGGAAACGTAGTCTTTACAGGTTTCGTTTTTACTCTTCTACTCTTTAGTATTTTCTGAGTGGCAATGACAAAGGATCTCAATTCACTTGAGTTCCTTATTCCTTGACGCTTCGTGAGAACTTATCCTATATATGTGATGAGAAAACTGAGCGACGTTATACTCAATGCAATAGTGAAGTCATTAGAATGTTTTAATGAAATTATTATTATTATTGTTATTGTTACCCTTATTATATTTTATTGGGATCTCTCTCTTATATTACTAATATTTTAATCTCTCTCTCTCTCTCTCTCTCTCTCTCTCTCTCTCTCTCTCTCTCTCTCTCTCTCTCTCTCTTTTACTTTATATATTTATATATATATATATATGTGTATATATACTGTTTATATAATGAGAGAGAGAGAGAGAGAGAGAGAGAGAGAGAGAGAGAGAGAGAGAGAGAGAAAGAGAATGAAAGAGAGAGACACAACAATGTAATGAAATTTATTTAGTACACACACACAATATATTTATATATATATATATATATATATATATATATATATATATATATATATATATTATATATATATATATATATATATATATATATATATATATATATATATATATATATATATATATATATATATATATATATATATATAGACAAGTGTGAAAAGCTTACTTGTGTTGCTCTAGTGTCACTGGGGAGAGAGAGAGAGAGAGAGAGAGAGAGAGAGAGAGAGAGAGAGAGAGAGAGAGAGAGAGAGAGGTCATGGGAAAGGAAGTATATGCATGGTTAAGAAGGAAGGGGTGTGGCACACAGGGCTCGATGACAAAAGATCCATTAATTGAACCACGTCATGGAAGTTTCATCCAGATAGATATCCAAATGTTGATTCGTTGCAAAGGATTCAGACACGTTGCATTTTATTCTCTCTCTCTCTCTCTCTGTTTTTGTGTTGATTTTGTATGTTTTTTTTTCTGCTTATAGGACAGTAACACATTGATTCCAGTTTTTATTCGAAATTCCGTCCCTTTCTTATGATAAATGTATGTGTATTCCTACCTATCTGTTCGGCATTATATGTTCTCTTTTTATTTTTATGCTTATTTTGAGTATGGTTTTTTTATTTCATCTGACAGAATGCATAACTTTTGTTTGTTTCAAGTAAAGGTGTCCATCAATTTTTTTTTTTGCTTATTTCAAATACCAGTTTTTCATTAACTGCACTTGTTTAAGAAAGAATGTGTATCATTTTATATCCGCTTTAGGTACAAACTTATTATCATTGTTATATTTGTTTCACTTACCAGTGTTGTGGTGTGTGATTTGGTCTTTTCTTTCGTCCCTGTTTTTTTCTTTTGATTTTATCCCTTATGTTTTAATTTGAACTCTCTCTCTCTCTCTCTCTCTCTCTCTCTCTCTCTCTCTCTCTCTCTCTCTCTCTCTCTCTCTCTCTCCACACACACATATACTCATATATATATATATATATATATATATATATATATATATATATATATATATATATATATATATATATATATAGAGAGAGAGAGAGAGAGAGAGAGAGAGAGAGAGAGAGAGAGCTTTTTGTCTATTAGCTTATATAAATGTTTGTGTTTATTCGTATGTTAAAAGTCATCCATTAACAAGTCTCTCTCTCTCTCTCTCTCTCTCTCTCTCTCTCTCTCTCTCTCTCTCTCTCTCTCTCTCTCATTACCGTTATTGAAGTTATTGCAAATATAACAAGTCTTTGTGATCCTTAGTAAGCAGATATTACCCCAGTGCACCATAATATCTACGACGAATGCATCGACAAACAAGAAAAGTCCAAAAGGGGGAAAAAAAAAGCGCGGTTCCTGTTGGTACGGTACACCAAGAGATCTTTCCTCGAGACGTAATTAGCGGTTTTGACGGCCCTCGGAACGATGTACGAAGTATGTAACGATGCGGTCAGCGAAGTCAGTCCGTTATGAGAGAAGCTGCAGGAACTCAGTCACAACATGGGGACATCCCCTCATCTCCCCTGATTCTCCCTCACTACCTCCCTCCCCTCCCTCCCAATGAAGTGGCCTCCACATCTCGATTGATAATTGTCGATGTCTGCAATCTATACTGAAACGGGGACAGGGACTATTCTCCAACGCGCATGTGTGGGTGCGTCATTTATTGTTTTGAATTTTGCCCCAAACATTCAGGTAGTGTAAATGATCGTATGCTTTTATATGACATACGGAGAAACGCACTTGCGTGAGCGTCACATATACACAAGTGTGCATGTATGTATGTGTTTATAGGATGAAGCTGAAATTAGAGTCCCCATATCCTTGACCGCAGCTGACATTGGTAGTCATACACAGTTAGGTCGGCTAATGGGCAGTAGGCTGGAATCGAGCGTCTGACCTTTCGAATGCGACTCCGGTGTTCTGCCACCGACCTAGAGCTCCCTTGCATGTATGCATGTATATATTATATAAGTATGTATGTATGTATGTATGTATAGTATATATATGTATGCATGTATTATTTACTTACATACATATGAATATAAATACATATATATTATATATTTAAATATAGATGTATGTGTGTATACATATAATATATACACACATATACTACAGTATATGTTTATATCCATATATGTATATCTATCCATATATATATATATAATTTTGAATATATATATATATATAACATATATATATGTTTACATAAATATATGTATATATATATATATATATATATATATATATATATATATATATATATATATATATATATATATATATAACATATATATATGTATATACATAAATGTATATATATATATATATATATATATATATATATATATATATATATATATGGATAGATATACTTATATAGATATAAACATATACTGTAGTCTTTGCCTAAAGAAGATCAGGAAAGGGGGGCAGGGGGGGGCGGGGAGTGTATTTTGGAAGGGCTCCTTTTCCAGTTGGGCCGAGATTTCATCTCTGAATTTTTGGGACAGGATATGAAATTGAGGACACAGGAGGAGTTGACAAGAGGTAAAAGGATACGCGAGGTATGCGATAAGTTGAGGAGTTAATTTTTGCACTGGGTATTTATGTTGCATAATGGGGCTGCTCTGCTGCACTGGGTATTACTCGTAAGAATGATTTTGATCAAAACAGTACTGATTACGTGTACGCTATCCTTAAGTGCAATCAGTATATTATTCAAGAATTGTCAAAATTATAATAAGGGAAATTCGACTGTTCCTGTCGCTGATATTATTGAAATTAAGAGCACGTTGTTGGGTTCCGAAAGTAATTTTTGATAACCTAATACTTAATAGTTTCACTTGTATTTTATTATAATACGAGCTTGATGGCGCACGCTACACTACGCTGGAACCCGGCGCTGCCCGTCATGTCTCCCCTACTCTCCCAGTCCCCTACCTAACCCGCCCCCACCCAGAATGGACAAACAGGTTTGCAGGAGGAGGGTGGATGTGTCATGTCTCCCCTACCTCCCGATCCCCTACCTACCCTGCCTCCATCCGGGGCGAACAAACAGGTTTGCAGAAGGAAGGTGGATGTCCCCCCTCCCTTCCCAATCCCCTACTTACCCCACCTCCACCCGGGGCGGACAAACAGGTGTGCAGGAGGAGGGTGGATATGTCTTGATCTCCGTTACCCTCCCGATCCCCTACCTACCCGACAAACAAAAACAAAACAGATCCACTCGGAATTTATTATTATAGATAGATGAGACATAGAACAAATAAGCTTTAAGGGAAAAGTCTACTGGACTTTGGCATCTTTTCTAAAGTTTTGACTAATGACGATGATGACAATATACTACTGGGAAAAGGAATTTTCTTTACATATTAGATTAGAATTAGGCTTATTATACATTGAAAAAATTTTAACGGAATCTATCAAGTGGTGTTTGCTTTACCGTGTGTTCGTTCGTATAGAGATCGCTAAAGTGACACAAGTGCAGTTTGGAACGTTTTTCATTTGATATTCCCTGTTCTTTTATGACGAATTGAAGTGTAGTAATTGTTAATATATTTTGAGTGATAACGTGAGTTCCAGAATACTTTGTTGAAAATACTTCAGAAAAGATTTAAAGATTTTGTTTTTTGTAAATCCAAATCACAGCGATACATGATGAGGTCATAACGACTTCGGCATTGTCATTTCATCATTAATGTGATTGGTTTTTAACTGATAACGTGGTTTACTTTATTTTAAAAGATTTTCATAGAAGCTGCACTGAGAATGAAATCGTCCACTTAGCTACCTTCTTTAGGTAAAGTAACTCCACCAGGTTAAATCTCATATTTGTATTAGTTTTGATTCTGATACGATAATAAGGCAAAGTTTTACATGCAAGTCATTACGCAATGTCATGTTTTAAAAGATTTAGAATGAGTTTTTTTCGAGAGGTATGAAAAATATTGTGTATATAACATTTTTTCCTACGTAAACCAGTTTTCTCCTGGGAAAAGGTTTTCGTAGCTCAGAGGGTTTTATTTACAACTTGGTACACATGTTGGATAGGTTTGATCTTTGAATCTCATGAACGAAGATTTTTGTTCACGCGAGTATCTTGAGGTAATATGACTGGGATTGTCAGTAATTAACGTTACGATACAGTTTACGATGTCTTGAAATTTTGCGGAAATGCATTAAAAACGTTTTATAGGATTATGTGGGATATTAGTTTTGTGTTGTTAACTACTATTTACGTTCGCAGTATCATATTGTCAAACTCCGCAACGTACAAAGAGGAAAAATGTGGACAGATCAGATCTCACAAATGCCTGAACCTCATCTCATCATCACGGGGTTAAAAGTAACAGTAGAGAGTGGTATCCTCCTGGGTGTTATGATTCACAGTTTGGTCATCGTCTCTCCGGATAAGTAGACCGTGAGCTGATGATCCTCCTCCAGCTTTGTTGTTGTTTGTGGCAAGGGCAAGGTTCTGCTCTGCTGTAGGCACTGAAAGGGAAAATTTTCGGTAGCTAAGAAGGATCCTCTCTGGGCGTCCATTGTTTAAGTCTTTGAAAGGTTTCTTAGAGTGGAGGAGGCCTTCTTCTCAGGTTTCTCCTTTCCAGGCCGTTGTTGTTGCCTGGGCCTCTCCTCGTCTCTCCTTAGCTGTTAGACGTCTGAAAAATAAGAGGTGAATGATCATATCAGTAGGTTCCCCAAAAGTAAGATTCTGTTGAAAGTTACCTCAAGATTTGATCACTATATTTGTTGGGGGTAAAGGAAGGTCTTCTTCTCATCATGTAGTTGTATAATTTGGGGAAAGATTATTTGTTTGTGTGGTAATGGATCATAATTCATTTGCAAGTAAAGATTAAGAAAAATTAATAGTTCTTATTGATACTGCGTAGAGAAAAAGTCAGTAGGTACGGTGAGAATTTTAAAAATTCTTTAAACGCATTTAAGAAGTAAAGGTCAACTAGAAAATCATTTGTAATGGAGACTGAAAATAAGTCTTATTGCAGAAACATTCAGCGCATGGCCTTGATGTTTTAAGACATTCCCTTTTCTAACTTTTTGAAATTTATCGTTGTTTTTAAGACATTCCCTTTTCTAGCTTTATGAAATTTATCGTTGTTTTTAAGACATTCCCTTTTCTAGCTTTATGAAATTTATCGTTGTTTTTAAGACATTCCCTTTTCTAGCTTTATGAAATTTATCGTTGTTTTTAAGACATTCCCTTTTCTAGCTTTATGAAATTTATCGATTTATCGTTGTTTTTAAGACATTCCCTTTTTAGCTTTATGAAATTTATCGTTGTTTTTAAGACTTTTTTCTAGCTTTATGAAATTTATCGTTGTTTTTAAGACATTTCCTTTACTTGTTTTTAACATTTAGCTTTATGAAATTTATTTGTTTTTAAGATTAGCTTTCTTTTTTTAAGACATTCTCAGCTTTATGGGTTGTTTTTAAGACATTCCCTTTTTAGCTTTATGATTTATCGTTTTTTTAAGACATTTTTAACTTAATGTCTTTTATTTTCCT
Organism: Macrobrachium rosenbergii; assembly: GCF_040412425.1. Lineage (NCBI taxonomy): Eukaryota > Metazoa > Arthropoda > Malacostraca > Decapoda > Palaemonidae > Macrobrachium > Macrobrachium rosenbergii. Next base: position 699,484 of record NC_089744.1, read on the forward strand.
TTTACTCTCAGTGGAAAGTTGCTAAAAAGAAAACATTTATGTAATTTATCAAGTGTAATGCTGTAATGGGGCAAAAAATACCGAATTAATGGTCAGTAAAGCCCCGCTCTTGAAGCTGCCAAGTCCGTTTTATACAATGGAACGTTGGTTGGGAAAGATGACAAATTCTGAGTGTTGTTTCGAAAAAGTCAGGGGGATCCACTGATAAAGAATTGTTAACGAAAGCCCGTCATTTTAATCAGCATGTGTATGAAAGTTCATAAATACAAAGAGAGAGAGGGAGAGAGAGAGAGAGAGGGTGGGGGAATGCAGATGTTTTGTGGCACATTCTCTCTCTCTCTCTCTCTCTCTCTCTCTCTCTCTCTCTCTCTCTCTCTCTCTCATCACCACAAGCACCTACGACTCTGAGAATTCTTCTCAAAGAAGACTCTTGAAACCTGTTCCTTGTGTTCACTGTTTTTTCCCCTCGAAGTAAAAAAAAAGAGAGAGAGAGAGAGAGAGAGAGAGAGAGAGAGAGAGAGAGAGAGAGAGAGAGAGAGAGAGAGATGCGAGTTTTTTTGTGGACTTCGGAATAAATGCCTGAATTGTGATGAGCGTCTGAAGAGTCTTGACATTCAGGTCGCTCAAGAGCACTGCATTTTTTTTATTAGCGATTTATTGACTCTTCATTAATTTTCTTTCCTTTTATTCTGCGTTTTTCCTGTTCATTTTCTCTTTGATTACTAGATAGTATAGGGCGTTATTAGTCAGTTCCCTGTCATTTTATTTTATACATCGCTTTGTTTGCCTAATTAGTTGTGGTAGGATTCCTAACTGCATTCCATTTTTCCGAGCACCAAACGAACATTTAACCCCACGGATACAAGGGTAAAAATATTTGTCGAATGTGTTTCCTTTGCTATATTTACACACACACACACACACACACACACACACACACACACACACACACACACACACACTAGCTGCTTCATTTGAGAAAATTCTTCAAATGAAAGCAAGACGCCATTTCGTGTCGAATTCGTTTTCGGACGACTGGACCAAATAAACTCCTTGTACAGAAAACTTCCCCACTATCAGGCTCACTAGAGTCACGTCATTTCATCCTTAATGCAACTCCACTCACCTCAGTGTAAGCAGAGGTTTCGCAGAAGATCCTAAATTTCCTGATCAATCGCAGAGGAGATGATAAGGATGATTCTTGAACACAACAGGAGAATTCAGATTTCATCATTGGTCTGAACACTTGAACTGATCAGTCATCTTCTGCAGTACTTTCGAGCACCTGCATGCTGGAAGAATGCATCCCTATGAGGACCAATAAGAAACGTTATAAAATTTGAAGGAATGTCACAGCACGACTTCCCAGGAAATAACGAAGGCATTATAAAGAATAACCACGAAGGGGTGTCTCCTTATCAAGGACCCCAACTAGCCCCTTCTTAGAAAACCGCATTGAGTAGGGAACTGTAAACCCCTTAAACAAACCCAGGTATGTCTATCATACTTTATTCCTCTGTGAAGACGTCTACGGTACCACTGAAACAAAGATGCCATCCTCGATACTTGACATAGACACAGCCAGACAACTAAAGGGCAATAGATTCTACCAGAGACTGAGCTCATCCAAAGTGAGTCAAGATTCAACATACTATCGGAGGTTGTTTTATTATACTAATAAACCCCACAGTTAACTTGAATGTAGATATAAACAGCCAAATGACCACACAAAGAGAGAGAGAGAGAGAGGAGATGGCGGGGGCAGTTCTAAAACAATGAGTGGCTAAAAGCTAGTGCCAAAGAGACATTCCAGCGAATTTTTCATAGGTCTCCCTCGCAATGACTTTTGAGAGAGAGAGAAAGAGAAACTGAAAGCCATTTGTGAAGACCATTAAGGTGAAATCAGATATCTAAATTTCCAAGTACGCTACTCATGATTTTAATCCACGCTGTGTTCATCCTCATAACTGTGCTTACGTATCATAAAGATGAACAAAGAAACTGCTTATCATACAGAAACATTTATTGTACCAAAAAGGAAATATAAGAAAAGGGTAATCCGTCATTACATGATACATTACAAAAAGCAGTATTTGGTGAGATGCGCACTCAACCAAGTATTAATGCATAAATAAAGATGGAGAATTGCTGCATTAGCAAGACCTGTATTACTTCAGAAACATATTAATATTGCTCCATAAATATGCATACAGAAATTTTAAGAGAAAGACTCTGGTACAAACATTTCGGTAAGTCACATGAACCTGCATTTACCCAGATGGAAATCGAGTCAAGTAGTGTATTAATTAAAAAGCACATACAGTTATTGCACAGTAAAGACTCTAATACATGCGAGTAATATGTAAAGGAAACAGTCAATTGAATGTTACACTATAAGGACTCGAACTCGTATTATATCTGAAAAGACGCCAAGGAATGCATAACCAAAAAGTCACAAAAAATAAAGCTTTGAAAACATCCAAGTAAACACTGCACGAAGAGAATGCAAGTTCAAGTATCACCACAAGTATTAACAAACACTGCACCAGAAAGTTGAACGGGTGAATAATAAACTTGAAATGGAACGCAGGAAAGATACAAATTGTATTTCACACAGACACACACCCTACTGAGACGCTCAGTTAAATGTTGCAGTATTTCAGCAAATAACACCTATCATCATCATTGCCTCCAACGACATGTGAAACAAAAGACCTCTCTAAACTTCCTCTACTCATGTCTTTCCTGTGCTTTGTCTTTCACAAATCTCCATACATGTCGTCCAAGGAGGCCTGGGTCATCCGCCATCTCCCCGGGGTTATGCGTGGGACAATCTCTATACCCTCTTCAATTTTATCTCATCTACATGTGGAATTTCTGTAATTTCTTTTATGGTATCAATTCTAACTCCTTCCTGCCATCTGATTGCTAATATTCTTCCTAAAGCTTCATTTTGTAATTGACAAAATTTGTTAGATATTGTTTTGCTTTACGTGTCCGTATAGCAATACTGATCGTACTAGATTTATGCATAATCACAGGCTTATAAATAGTCTTACTTTAGTGTTCAGTTTTAACCTGCTTGATTTTTAAATCGCATTCGCCCTGACCATTATTAAACATATTCTTGAGCGCACAAGCAAAAACAGATTTTACATTTTATGAGAATACTACATAATGTTCTACAATAAATAAACAACCACAAATATTACATATGAAAGACACACGTACAAAGATTGAGAATAGATAATAAAACAGAACACTATGTAAATAATGACTAAGAAGGTCTTATTCAGATAACTACTCTTTTAAGAGACCAGAAAATAATATCCTTCAGAAGTGATTTGCATCTCCATCAGAAAGGTTTTTGCTCTTACTCGTTTAAAGGTCCAAACACATCTTCATTGCTTCAAGTAAATACACAGCAAGAGATCATCCCTTTTTCCTCCCTAATCTCTGACACCCTCTCCCCTCTCCCCTCCCTCCCCCCCTCTTGTTCTTGTTGAACAGGTTCCGTAACTTTATGTTGACCTTCGTTAACATACTCAAGAATTTGCCAGAGATCCGGAACTCATGCCATCTTCAAAGCTTCAAGATGACAGGATATTTTAATAGGAAATAGAGCCTAAATGTGGTGTGGTGCGACAATTGATATCAGTCATTCACGCACATCAAATTACAGGCATTAACAAGGCATTTCGCGTTTCCGGTGCTTCAGTATCAAGAATTCGGTGTCGGTACGGAAAATGATTAAAAGGAAACTTTTTAGTAGTAGGATATTATTCTTCATTCTAAAGAGATTAAATGCTCTTAAATTCTTTCCTGCAGGAAAGGTAAAGAGCACCACCATTTTCGTGCTTCGTCTGTCCAGATGCCTGAAATGTCTTTGTAATTAACATGATTTGTAACTAAGTAATTTATTCCTCATTCTATCCACTTTTTACGTTTTATTTCCATTTTTTGTAATTCATTTTCTAATTCATTTTCTACAAACCATGTCTACTATAACACACACACACATACATGTATGTACACATAAATATAACATATGTATATATATTATTTACATACACACACATTATATTTATATATGTATATATAATGTGTGTATTGACGTCCGTGTGTGAGCATGTTGCATGCCCTCCTTGATTTTAAAACTCGGTCTCATTGCACTAACCTTTGATATAGGAAATGCCAACTGAGTGATTGTTATTAGAATGCCCCTCCTACCCAGAACAACCTATGGTTACACGCTTCTGGTTTTTCAACAGGCTGTACTTTTTACTTTTTTCCATGGTTGTGTGTTATGTGTTATGTTTATAAATAATTTTATATACACATGTACTATATATATATATAATATATATATAAATATATACATTATATATATATATATGTATGTATTTATGCATGTATGTATGTATACAACAACGAACTAATGTTTTGGGACACATGCTGTAGAATATGTCCTATGTGTCAGCCACTCAATCCAGAGAAAATAGATAGATAGTGAAGGAATCAAGAGGCAGGGATGTGCATCACACCAGACGTTACTGGCAAGTGTCTTGAAACTATAAGTTATAAATAGTCCTTAGACCTTGTAGGTATATCGCGAGTGAAAAACGTCAAAGAAGCTATTTCCGAAGACACCAGTAGTTTATCCATATGGAGACAGAAGACGGGCTGGCTAATGTTATAGATCCACGTACCTGATGTTTGTGAAAGTAAAATAAAGGGGAAAAAGGGGCTAAAAACTATAGGAAGTTCTTAATATTTTTTTTTTGTACTCTCACTTAGTTCCAAGTTACCGCAGCCGCGATATTATGAAAACCTGTATACACAAGGAGTGGGTAAGAATTCCGAAGAAAAAACGTGCTCCATTGTAAATGAACAATTGATAAAGGTCATTATCTGCTTAGTAGTGAAAAAAAAAAAGTTGATAAAGGCTCGTAACATGTGATGAACATCAGAGAGAAAATGGTAATAAGTTGTAATGTTTCTTGTGAAATATGTGAAATACCTTTTGAATTTGTGAACATGTGAAATACCAGTTGATTTATACAGGGAGCTGAGAGTCAACTGGGGGCTTTTACATAAACCAAGTAGGCCTATAAATAAAAGGATAGAGCCAAGATCGTGTTGAGGAAAAGTGAAATGAAGAAAGACATTTTCCTGTGATGTAATTAGATAATTATGGGTGTGGAGTTATCAGAATTGCGTCAGATACTTTGAATTATTATTATTATTATCATTATTATTATTATTATTATTACAAACAGCAGGAATTGTTGTCATCGACGTCGATGACCATGGTAATTGTGATGCCAGCGTGACGCAAATTATGTATGCCAGAGGCAAGGAGTGAAGTTTTTAGAGGTTGAGCCTTCGCAGAGGTTGACCCCTACAAGATGGTTATTGTTGATGGCATTTTTCTACCTGGAACTCAACAAAGATGGTGTGGAGGCCTGTAATTGGTGCAGTGTATAATGAAGGTGCCAATTTGCTAAGTGTCTGTTAAAACTGACTGGCTGGCCGTAATTTAGAGTGCAGAATCCTGTTTATTGTTGTATATGGATCCTGCTGCATTATTTGGTTTCCTGAAGCATATCTGCATTGAATTTAAACCATGACGAGGCTTTTTGATAATTTTAGAATTTATCAAGTATAACAATGAAAAACTCAATTTGCTGTATACTATCTTTTGGTTGGTTGACTAAATTGCCTGGACCTCAAATTAAAATTGATGTTTAAGGATTTGGATATTTATGAGACGGAATTGAACAATAATTTTTTATATTATAAATGTTCGTATGTAGTTGTTTCCTTTGTTTTGTTTATTTTTTATTATTACATGGAAGAGTAATTGACCCGTTCGTATAAGTACGAAGCCTATCATAAAGAAAATAACATACTTCAGTTACATCTGTTTATCCTAAAGATAAGAGATCAGTCTTATGATAGTGGTTTGGGTAAACTCATTTTTGCAAACGTGGGTCTGACCGCAGCAAGTGAATTACTAGTTTTCATTATAATAATAGGTCTAAACAGAAGGATTTACCATTAGTCGGCCATAATTTTACTGGTACCGTCCTTTTTGTGGTGTTCAGGAAACGGTAGGATTTTTTGTTAACAGTAATATTTGTCTTTTTGTTTTTAGAGAGCAAATAAATAAATAATTAAATGAACTATGACCTTTCTGGAACTGGAGGCAAGTAGACAGAGCTGGGTGTCATTAATTTCAGTTTAGTGTAAGTCTTAGAGGTCAAAGTTGGTTTTACAGTTCGAGGACAGGGTGTTCATTTAGGATATGCACTCTGCAGTGGGAATAGAATTTCCATTTCAAGTACGAGAAACTATAAAACTTGGGGGAGAATTGAAAGAATTTTGTATCTTAAAAATGGACTAGTAGATGAAAGGATTCATCCGATTTATTTTGTAAAGGGAAAATGCACTCATCTCTTGTGGTAGAGATTATGGAGTGATACTGGTGGCGTCATTTTAACTATCACCCGAAAACCTCGTTTAATTTGGCACAGGATATTTGTTACGCAGATAAAATAAATAGATAAAGGTACAAAACGGAATGTGAGAGAGGGTGTAGGCCGAATTTGCTCAGGAAAGTCGAATACTTATGAAAATATTCTTAATACAAAATACAAGTGGAAGGCAGATATGGGATATCTATCCCGTATCTACCTGCAAAGGAAGGATTTTTTTAATTTTGAAGAAAAAACACAAATAAGAACCGGCGTCTTATTGGTGATAAAGCATGTTAATTCTTTGTTACTTTTTTCGTTCATGCAATTACTTGGCATTGTTATCTTTATTATTAGTAATGTTATTAGCTAGTTTTCAACCTTAATGGGAAAAGCAGTATGCTATGATCCCAAGGGCTTGAACAGGGGAGGTACTCTAATGCGAACAGAAAAATACGGAAGTAGAAATAAAGAGATAGCCCTAAGGTTAAACAATTATATGACGAAGTGATCCTTATGTGGGCGCTTAGTAAGAAAGCATTTGCGCCCATTTTGAATTTCCTCTCTATTATGAACTCGCTGCAGCAACACTGTTTCATTCCAGCCAGAAATCAAAGTTTCTGTACATAAATATATTTTCACTGATATCATCTTGCAGTTTGGGTGTATGTTGCTTAAAGTACAACAGCGCATAGGCTGCCAAGTATCCTAGGTGCAATTTGAATATCATTTAACTGATAATACCATCATTAGTGATTTTATTTTCTGTTTGCTGTCACTAACAAGGATTCAGGCCATTATAGATGGAGTTGACCCAAATGATTTCCAGGCACCATGTGCGGAGTAAGACCATATCATGTAGCTTTTGAAATCAGAATATCTGAGATAGGTATCGGGAATAAGGTCTGTGGGAGAGGACCACGGATGATGACCACGGAGTCCAATTCCAACCCCTTGGAAATCTTAGCCCATCCATCCCCGCCCCCCCTCTTCTTCCCTCTCTTCCTTCTAAGTGTTTTCGTGAAGCGGTGGATGGCTTAATTATGAGCAGGAGGGGGTTCTTTAGGGCGAGATGCTGAGGGCCGTGGGAGAATCTATCTATAGCCACTGCAAGTGAGGAGGGGGGAAGGAGGGAGGGAAGAGGGAGAGGAGGGCAGGAAGGAGGGCTCGTTAGGGCTTCCATCACACAACGACCTCCGCACACTGGGATGTGACATACATACATACATACAGTACATACACAAAATCATTGTAGTCGTGAAGCTTATCGGTAATAAAGATGAAATGATAGCTCATACCAGTGTTAGCTCCGTAGGGGAGCAGCGCCATCAGTGCACCTCACGCGGTGCACTGTAGGCATTACTTAAGGTTCTCTGCAGCGTCCCTTTGGGCCCTAGCTGCAACCTCTTTCATTCCTTTTACTGTACCTCTGTTCATATTCTCTTTCTTCCATCTTACGTTTCACTCTCTCCTAACAATTGTTTCATAGTGCAACTGCGAGGTTTCCCCTCCTGTTACACCTTCAAAACCTCCTTTACTCTCAATTTTCCTTTCAGCGCTGAATGACCTCATAGGTCCCAGAGCTTGGCATCAGGCCTAAATCTCATATTCTGACTCTGACTCATATTCCATAGTAATGTTATGGAATTCAGTGGTTTCTCTGTCTCTCTGTCTGTCTCTTATATATATATATATATATATATATATATATATATATATATATATATATATATATATATATATATATATATATATATATATATATATATATATATATATATATATATATATATATATATTTCACATGATCGGTCCTGATGGATAAATGGATATATACAAAAGCAAGGTCTAGACCATGTACAAAAGTATGGGTGTGATATATGGTCGGGTTAGATACAGTTATCGTATGTATAACTTTGGGGATGAAAGTTAGTCACATGATAGAGTGAGGACGGTATTAATGGTTTATTTGTTTCTTAGAATTGGAAAGATATTGGATATATATATATATATATATATATATATTTTTATATATTTATATGTGTGAATATGTATGTACATATGTCCTTCTACAAGTCGGGAAAACTTCTTCATTTGACCTACAGGACTACTTTCAATATGTTCGTAAATAAAGAAAACAAGGATGTGAGTTTTGCATTCCAATCTTTTGGAAATCAAATGAATGTTATGGGAAGATTCTTGTCACCCAGTAAAGTGACTGCTGTTTTAGAAAATATGTGAACCTTTAACATCTGCTGATTCTATTTCAGCAAGGCTGGTTTCATCGGAAGGCGAGAAAGACTTTCATTTGTGACGCTTAGGGTGAATCCTTGAATGGAATTTTATGAAGGCGGAATCGAATGTTATTGATTTTACGGAACGATGAAAAGTGTTTTGTGTTCAAATGACCAAATTTTCAATAAACCATCAGAAATTTTTTCTGTTTCTCTGAACCGGTAGAGAGGGCGAAACAGCGAAGGAAGACGAAACAAGGCGGTTGATGAGGGTGATGAAGATTGCTTTGTTAATAGACGTCATTTTCGTGAAACGAAGGAACAGAGAATGCAATGGGTGTAACAGAAAGGAAGAAAAGTGGTTGGAAGTGACATTGCATTGTTGCAGAGGGGAAGTTTTATCAGGTGTCGTCATTTCCTTTGTTGCATAGTTAGTTCTCTCTCTCTCTCTCTCTCTCTCTCTCTCTCTCTCTCTCTCTCTCTCTCTCTCTCTCCGTTGCTTTGCATTTTTGAGGGAGATTATGTCATTGAGGGAAAACCACTTTATCAGTCTTGAACGGGTCTTTGAAGTGGCTTTGTGATGTCTATATAATTATGTTTTCCTTGTCAGACTCTTTGAGTTTTCAAATACTTGCTGTCAGATTCATTTAATGGGGATTGGAGCTGTGTGAGCTAGTTATATTCATTGCGTTCCTTATGGGGCATATGACCTCGTCAAGTTCAAGTGCCATATATATATATATATATATATATATATATATATATATATATATATATATATATATATATATATATATATATATATATATAAATAATATATATATATATATATATATATATATATATATATATATATATATATATATATACACATACAGTATATATATAATATCTGTTTATATATATGTATATATACATATATATATATATATATATATTTATTTATGTATATATATATATATATATATATATATATATATATATATATATATTATATCTGTATTATATGTTTATCTATCTGTATATACCTGTATATATATGTATATATATATGTGTGTGTGTGTGTGTGAGAGAGAGAGAGAGAGAGAGAGAGAGAGAGAGAGAGAGAGAGAGAGAGAGAGAGAGAGAGTGACTTCTACACGTGTGCTGTTGGCAGGGGAAGTGTAACTATCGACATTTCGTAGGCAGATTATTGTTCGTTGATCCTTCTCATTGTAAGGGAGCACCTCTTCAGGTCCATTGGTGTTCTGGCGTTCTTGAAGACGTTTGGTAAATACTGGAACTGGAACATGAGGGCAGATCAGTTTTTCGCATGGTGATCACAAGGATACGACAGACTCAGTCGGCACGTGAGTGCTTGGATATCAGTCATACGGGACATGGCCTCCCAACATTATCCCAAAACACACGCTAAAATCCGGAAAGGAAGTACCTCCTGCAGCCACCCTTTCCACGGGAATATATATATATTATAATATATATATATATATATATATATATATATATATATATATATATATATATATATATATGTATATATATATATATATATATATATATATATATATATATATATATATATATATATATATATACTTATATATATATGTACTTAGTGTGTGTGTGTCTTACTAAGTCGACCAATTAAACAGATTTTGCTCTTCATTAGCGATCTATTTCGTGTTATTTGAGTAAGGGCTAAAAGTATGTTCCTCATATTGTGATTAATGACTAATTTTTGCTCATAACAGAGCTACATTGGCGTCAGTTGAAGTCAGTGTGCACTTGTACAAGGAAAATTTGTAACCCAAGTTCTTCCTTCTCGTCTAAGCCTTAATTTTGTAAAAGGGCGCAGAGGAGCCAGCGAACAAGATTTACATGTTACTAACTTTAAGCCAATGAAACGTCCAAAGGTCGGTAGTTGGACTGTCCGTGAAAAAGGGAAAATTCATTGGATACCAACGACTGCATAACTTTTTGAAAAACATTCTTGATAACCAAGTTTTGTATTTACTAGGAGGTAATAATTTAATTTGGTTCCCTCTATAAATCTTTTTTTCAGAGTGCTTCAACACTTGACCAGTGTACAAACTGTCAATCCTGAGGTGAGAAAATCTCGCAATTATCGTTAAGCTTCCACTCAGTGAACCCCTGTACATCCGATATATCAATTTAAGCTCCCGTTGTGGTTATTTTAGTGAAACGCTGTTGCTGAGGCCACTGAAAGAGTTCTCGTGTAGTATCTTAGGTTGCTAAGATGTTTGAAAAGGGAAGGGTCTTATTATGTCTGCCCTTCGTCTCTTCTCCTTAATCTGCTCCCCGCCCTTTCTCCTCCTCCTCCTCCTCCTCCTCCCCTCTCCTCTCTTGTTGCCCTCTATGCCTATCAGAAAGGCTGCTGTGACCAACAGGTGATGTGGCTCGCCAACTCTTGAGAGTCATCTGGCGATGTCTTGTCTTACTGCTCGATATTCGATACCGTCCCTCTCAGGCTCTTGTATCTATAGTGGAACCCTGGTGACGCTTCCGACGTTCATTCAAACTTCCAAAGGGCTTCTTATTCACCCATCGGCCCGGACCCTCCTCGTTCTACACCAACAGCGTCTTCCTCCCTTAAAGCCTCAGCAGGACAGTCTTTCATCATTTCCCTTTCCTTCTTTGGAGTTGAAGGGTGCAGCGAAGCTGGGTTTATGGCTCCTCCTCCTCCTCCTCCTCCTCCTCCTCCTCCTCCTCCGTCTTCCTTTTTCCTGTAGGTGCAAAATTCTGCTGATGTTGCTGCCCAGATGCCCAGGCTCCCGCTGGTGTTGGAAATGGTTGTGGTGGCCGTGGAGGAGGAGGTGGTGGTGGTGGTGGTGGTGGCAGTTCGGTCACATTTCACCCGTCGTGCAAGCTTGACGGTAAACGATCTCAAGTCTTAAAGCGTCCGGCGTAGGAGACTCTGGTTACCTAGGGTGGCGACGGCCCTCTCGCCTTTCTTCTGCCGGAACCACGCGTCTCGGAGCACCAGAGTTCACCTCCATGATGGAGGAGGGCCAGACCTCCTACCAGCATGCCCCCATTCATCTGTGTAACACCTCCTACCCCCAAATCCTCTTCCTCCCTCGTCTGTCTCAACCTATTCTGCCACGATCCGAGACCACCTTGCAGGAAATTTCACTAGGGCAGCGAAAGAGTTGGGGGGGACCTCTCTCTCTCTCTCTCTCTCTCTCTCTCTCTCTCTCTCTCTCTCTGCGGTACTCAGCTATTTTTAGTTAATCGTAATATTTTTTTTTTTTTGCAATGTACAAATCATAGTCGTGCCATAAATATTTTGATGTCATATTGTAGGACAAAGGTTTTACCAACGAGATGAAAACATTGCCTGACGATACAAATCCCCAAATTCCTAAGATTAATGAAACCGATTTCTGCCATAATTCTCACACCTTAATTCTTTGTCACATGAAAAAGCAAACGTGTATCAAATATAGAGATTTTAACAATTCCTTACAGAAACCAAGGAATATCGAGGAATGGAATGAAAGAAATAAAAACAGGAAGGTGACAAGCTTCATCAAACGCAGACTGAGCAACAAGCTTTATTATATTAAGGGTGTCATTTAAAGGACTAAGACTTTTCTAATGAAGTCCCCTTTAATGAAAATGCTTTATAATTAACCACGTCGCATCAGCATATCAGATTTCAGCCCCTCTAATCTTCCTGTCTCCTGTTTAAAGCCCCCCGTAATCCTTAGCAGTACTTGTAACGGAATCCAGTCTTATACACTGGTCTTTGGAGTTTACTAAAAAGAAGATATTATAATAGAGTGTAGTTCACTGTGGTCCATTGGTCTGTTGAATTATTAAGAAAAGAGTATCAGATTTTTCTGTTCTATCTGCTTTTTTCTTTATATATATGAATACATATATATTATATATATATATATATCTATATATTTATGTACATTATATACATATATTCATATATATATAGATATACACACACACACACACACACACATATATATATATATATATATATATATATATATATATATATATATATATATATATATATATATATATATATATGTTTGTGCGTACAATATGTATGTAATATGTATGTACGTATGTATGCATACATATGATCTAATAACCTCTTGCCATACATAGTCATGTACTGGTTTGTTTTTTAATAATTCATTTACTATTTTTACAGCCAATAGCAATCGTCTATAGTTTGAGCTCGGCTGTTGCTGAACCTCTGTCTCTTGTTGGGACAGATCTTGAACCCACTTGGATCTTGAGGACAGAAGGAAGGAAAGGAAAAGGCGAGGCGAATTATACGGGGCAGGGGAGGGGGGGGTGGGGGGTTTACCCCTAGGAGAGAAGGAAAGTGGAAGCAAGAAATTACAGGACAGTAATGATTTCTTCCTCTCTTATTACGCAAAAGTATTCATTCATTCATTTCATACCCATTCATTTTTTCCCCCTTATCTGTTCCACATCATTCATCCATTTTTCTTTTGCTTAATTAGTGATCTGTTCATTCCTTCATTATAAAAAAAAACTTTCTTCCCCCCCCCTTCAATTCCTTGTTCTGACTGTAATTAATCATTGAATTATATCCTTTTATGGCATCTTGGTATTTGGTATTATTTGAGAAGGGTCGAAGCGATAGGGTCGTGTTAATAAGGTTTCATCGTCTGAGAGAGAGAGAGAGAGAGAGAGAGAGAGAGAGAGAGAGAGAGAGAGAGAGAGAGAGAGAAGGTGGGGTCTGAAAGTTCAACATTGTGAGCGCCAACCAATACCTGACTCGTACATGTACAGGAAATAATGACTAGTGAATTGCACAGCCTATTTTTAGGTGTTTATCTTAGTGGCCATGTTCGTTAGAATATCGTTGAAAGCCGATTTCACAATATTCTTCGCACCCCAATTGCTGTGTGCTTGAGTTTGTGTACATTTATAGGTGCTTCTGTAGGAATAGACCAGGAGGCATTCTGGGTTTTTGCATATACAGTTTATTAATGTCCTCAGAAGTTCAAAAGAAAAAATAATAGGTTTTAAGTGATTCGCCGAGACCATTCTCGCTTTTAGGAACCCCCACCCTCCTTTCTCTAAGGAATGTGCCTGTTTTATAGACAGAACTACTAGCTCATATCCTCCTCAGCAATATATTTCCTGGTAGGTTTCTCTTTAACCTGAATAGATATAAATTGATTAGTATATTGTATTTAGATAAAGCCGTTTTCTACTTCGTAACTGGGACATTTTTTACATATCCTTGGCCCTTGAGCGGTATGGCTCTCCAGAGCGACCGATCATTGATCAGTTTTATCCCACATGCTTCAGGCCGTTTTTATTGTAGGTTATCTATATCTGACCAGTTTTTTTTTCTGCCTCTCGACAGGTAAAACAGAGAGGAAAACTTTGTTAAGTTTTGTTTTTAGGATATAATAGTTTTGCAAGGTTATCTTGCTCATAACTTAAAGGGGCATCATATAGGCTGTTTGACTTGTAACCTGCGGACCAAGCCAAGAACTCTGCGAAGCATAAGATTATTTTTGGACATTTTTGTTTTGTTTTGTGGATACTCAGTTTTTTTAGACGTAGACGCGGTGGGTAGGCTATATATTTTCTCGTTATCAAAAAATGTTATATATATATTTATAATATTCTTCGTCAGTACACTGTGAAGGGTTTATGCATCTATCCATATTTCTGTTGAGGCAACAAGACGAATATCGACATGAGATTATATGTTCTTATTCTAAATAAAAATTAACATTATAGAATTTTTATGCTGATCCTAATCGTTGCAAGTTACACAAAAATTCACTGGGACAGTTTCGTAAAGAGACAAGGTTTATATACATGCACACTGCATACATCACTAACTATACAGCAGTATTGTCGGGTTTCGCGTCCACAATAATTTGCAATTGTGTTAAGGCAGCATATGATTTGTATGTGAAGAGATCACTTTGGTTTTACTTGAAAAAAATACCGAGTCATTGAGTTATACAACTGTAAAATTGTACTCGTTTTTGTGTATCCATAGGTAGGATAAATTTATTTATTTATAACTTTTGTCTCTAAGGGCTGAAGCCAGTGGACTACGTGCCAGTTGTAGTGTGCAAAAATAGATTTAAAAAAAAAACAAACGTTGCGTTAATAAAGTGAATGTAAGAATTGGAAGGGAAGTTTACAGTGTTGCAATGACTTCTTCGCAGCTGGTGTTAGTTAAGTGTGAGTGTGTGAGTGAGTGCACCCCCTGTGGGCGTTAAGGTCGCTAAGAACTTTATATTTGTGGGTGAATGCGCCCGCGTGGGTGTTTAAGGTCCTCGAAAATGCATTATTGAGCATTGCATCAATTGCTTTAGAGTGCATGCTTCCTTCCGCCCAGATTGTTAAGAGATGTGCGTGCGTCTGTGTGATGCATCCGAAACTCTACTTTCAGAGCTTGGCAACTTTTGGATAAATTTGCCCCCGTGCCATAATGCGCTGGCTTTCATTTGCAGTTGTTTGGGGGTTTCTTTAGTCTAGAATATTCTTTATTCGTCGTTGCATTTGTTTGTATATTTGTTTTTGGTGATCACAAAAGTGGCCATGTTTCTTTCTTGGATTGTTTGATTTCTTCCCACGGGAAGTCTTATTAATGAAATGGCATTTTCTGGCAGCAGTCGTGAGTTTTTTCTGGCCAGTGATTTTGTATTTTTGCAGGCTCTCAATTGAAAATCATTATGTTAGTTGTTGAATAAATGTTTATTTCTATTCCCATGAAAACAGTATTACATCCGAATTTTACTGCCACTTAATATCTGTATACTATGATGATAAAATGTATCTTGTTTGTGCAGTCTCAAATTAACAAATTATTTTTCACCTAACCACAAAAAATAAAGCTGTAATTAGTTCCTCATTGGACAGGTTGGTATCGTTCTCGGATAGCATTCTGCTGGGCTCGCGTTAGATTCTCCGACCGGCCAGTGAAGAATTACAGAAATTTATTTCTGGTGATAGAAATTCATTTCTCGTTATAATGTGGTTCGGATTCCACAGTAAGCTGTAGGTTCCGTTGCTAGGCAACCAGTTGGTTCTTAGCCACGTAAAATAAATCTAATCCTTCGGGCCAGCCCTAGGAGAGCTGTTAATCAGCTCAGTGGTCTGGTTAAACTAAGGTATACGTAACTGTAATTAGTTGAACATGAAAACAGTAAATAAAATACAAAAGGTCCTTAATCAGTATAATGCCAGTTGTCTGTAGGTGACTCTTAATTATGGAATGACTGCCAACAAATTAGCTAATACGTGGATATAAATGCTGGAACTTATTATTATTTGTACAAACAAGGATAACAAGCGTTTCCATGAGACTCGATCTTTGCGTATACGCCGAATGGGATTATGCTTGAAGACAGTGTTCCCCAAGGCTGTTTACGGTGGATCCTCCGTTGGATGTAGACGTGTTTGAGTCATTGCATCCTTGACGGACTTTCCGAAAACGTTATTACAGGGGCAAACGCCAGCCACCCCCAGGTAAAATCAGCACTTCGAGCGGAATGAAACGGTACAGGAAAGGAACTACTCGGGTTGTAATAATGATTCTCTTTACGCTTTAAGAATATAAATGCAGCTCATCCTTCTCTCTCTCTCTCTCTCTCTCTCTCTCTCTCTCTCTCTCTCTCTCTCAAGTGTCTGTGATTAAATGTACGTGCGTCATTATCAGTTGTCTGATAGGTGGAAGGCGATATGTGATATATTATAAATCGGATGCATAGTCTTTTGATGATGCACTGAACAGGTTTAATAAATTATAAAGCGTATTAGGTACATATTTTCCACTTTTAATCTTAAGCAGACGTTTTATTTTTTCTTCTTTTTTAAACACTGAAGTGCGTTCTCATACTTGATTTCTGGATGACGATGTACATCGTCTTTGATAATGACTGATTATTTTAGTCGCATATATCTCCAAATCATAGCGGGACAAGTAAAACTGGAATGAAATTATATTTGAATGTATTTCTCACTTGAAATTATCGTTATAAACAGCAGTGGTTACGTGTGAGGTAAAAACATAAATTAGGAAACAAAGAAAAGAGAAAATCTGGAAGAGAATGATACGATTTTCGATTTTATGTCCAAGTTGAAGCCCGAGAGGGAATAAGTTGAACTTGAGCCACGGGAAAAATTCGTCGATTTCATCTTGGGTGCATTCCAATGCACTTTTTTTTTTTTTTTCAGGACACTTTTTACCTGTGTTTACAATGCCATGAGCGACGCGACAAAGAGAAGAAAGCTCGACCGCAAAAGCCGCCTCGTTTTGTGAAAAAGAAATTGGGTGAGTCGCCGCGCACTGTTCGGAGATAAGTGTGGCCGCCTTTGCTCCATTTCTCCTGAATGGCTTCTTGCATAGGAGGCCGTGATTTAGACTCATTTATTCCCCGATTCTTCTGCGGCCTCGTAAATCTTGAGGTCGCTGTGTGCCCTCCCCTCCTTCCTTCTGTCTAGGGAGGCCTCGGAAAATTAACGACAAAGGAATCCCTCCCCTATGGAATACATAATAAAATCGGCGACTCTTTTTAAGTCTTGGCCCTGCATATTTTGGGGGGTCAAGTTCTTGGCAGTGCGGGGCTCAGGTAGGCTCAGACGTAACAGCTGGAGTCTAGGTGGAATTTATTTAACAATACAATAGGCCTATGGTGGTCGAAACGCCGAGAACAATCTGGCTCAGGCAAAAGGGCCTTCTTACCCCTCATGCTTCTAACCCCCCCCCACCCCCCCAAACTCCAACCCCAACCTTGAACCTATCCATCCATAATAATAGCTGCTATCGTTTTTGAACATATTTTCGCCCTAATTTTGAACGATATTCTCTCACTGGGTCCCAGGAATTCTTATCATAATTGTCAGGGATGCGCGGACCGAGGTCCAAAATTTAGGGTAGGCACGAACGTTAGGCCTCGTGTGATGTTGATTTCGCGCTTGTACAAAGCATTGCAGTGCCCATTTAAATTGGATTAAATCGAGTTGAGCTTTGATTCACGCTTTCCTGAAATTTTACGAGGTGTCAGAAATTGATCAGATTTACGTGAGCGCGATGGAAGAGTTTGAATTGCGGATCCTAAAAAAAAAAAAAAAAGTATAATGGATTTTTGTGATGTTGCTAAGCCGTGTTACGCGTTGACTCAATTCGGTGTGATTGGCTAGAGGCTGGGGAGTGGCGGAATGTCTCTGCTGCTGCTTCTGCAGTCGTTGACATCTGGCTATATGTGCTAGAATAGGTCTTCAGCTTCAATCTACGCTTAGTCGCGAGTTGCCTAGGATGGTCTCTCCGGTGTACCGAGGTCAGGGTAGTGCTTGGGAGGGGAGAGGGCGGGGTTAGGACAGTAGGACGAGAAGGTCGCCTTCCTCCATTGCCCCCATTGTTGGCCTCTCGGTCGTTATCACTTTTACTGCTCTCTCTCTCTCTCTCTCTCTCTCTCTCTCTCTCTCTCTCTCTCTCTCTCTCTCTTCTTCTTCTTCTTCTTCTTCTTTTCTAATCAGTTATGGCCACTTACAAGGTATTGCAAAATAGTTGGAAAAACTTTTGTTTTAAATAAATAAGCTTGAGATCGGGAAAATGGGATGCATGGCATCGATCGTTTATCCCAACTTGAGAGAGAGAGAGAGAGAGAGAGAGAGAGAGAGAGAGAGAGAGAGAGAAAAGTGAAGGTTGACCTTATACTTTATTTTGTATTCTTTGTCTGCAGGTGACTTGGATTGTAACGAGCGCTCGTTGGTTCCGCCTATTATGTATTTTACGAGACGATATAGGCCTAATTGGCTTCTAGGAAACTCATGGTCTGCTCTCCGGTCCCATATAGCCAGTCAGCTCCCCAATGCGCTTAATGGCTAATGGTTGAGAGTGAATGGCAATTTGATTGCGTCGTGTTTCCGTTTTCCTGTAATATCTCTCTCTCTCTCTCTCTCTCTCTCTCTCTCTCTCTCTCTCTCTCTCTCTCTCTCTCTCTCTCTCTCAGCGAATGAATAATAAGTATGAAATAAGAGCGACTAAACGATACGAGGTATGTCTCCTGAAATGCAGAAAACAGTAGCGTTTTATGTGTTGGTAACCCCAGTGTCATAATATATATATATATATATATATATATATATATATATATATATATATATATATATATATATATATATATATATATATATATATATATATATATATATATATATATATATATATATATATATATATATATATATATTATGTATTTGCAAATATATATATATATATATATAGTATATATATATATATATATATATATATATATATATATATATATATATATATATATATATATATATATATATATGTGTGTGTGTGTGTGTTTGTGTGTGTGTGTTTGTGTGAACTTGAAGAGAAAGAATGCAGGTTTTCACAGTAGTGAAAGTTTCCTCTCGAATCGATTCTTGTTTGTTCGTGAATTTTGATGGTATCGATATGACACTTTAGTATCTATAAATTACTTATTAATTCACAATACAAACAACAGAGATAATGGTGGAAATGGCCGTTAATCATGGAAAATAAAGGCGAACGAAAGATTATTGGTAGAATAAAGAAGAAGGAAAATTATTTAACTGTTG
Source organism: Macrobrachium rosenbergii (assembly GCF_040412425.1). Lineage (NCBI taxonomy): Eukaryota > Metazoa > Arthropoda > Malacostraca > Decapoda > Palaemonidae > Macrobrachium > Macrobrachium rosenbergii. Next base: position 718,820 of record NC_089744.1, read on the forward strand.
AATTCAGGTGGAAAATATTTAATTTTTCAGGGTTTATTCATTATTGGTTTCTTTGCAACGTCCCTGTCGGCCCCTAGCCTTTGCAGCCCTTCGGCCCCTAGCCGCAGCTTCTTTCATTCCTTTTACTGTACCTCCGTTCACATTTTCCTTCTTCCAACTGACTTTCCACCCTCAAAAACAATTGTTTCACAGTGCAACTGCGAGGTTTTCCTACTGGACGCCTTTCAAACTCTCTGCTGTCAATTTCCTTTTCAGCGCTGAATGACCTCATAGGACCCAGCGCTTGGCCTTAGGTCAAAATTCCATATTCTATTGTATTCTATTCTATTCACTACTGCGTGGTATGGACCTTAGATAAATGGGTATTTGATAAAATGCTGTAATAAGAAGAGGTTAGGGGCTTAGTGTTACAGATTTTTTTAATAAAGCAATAAGACCTTTACCCGAAATGTTGTCAGTGAAAATAGTAACAAACTGTGAGCAGAAAGTTGTGTTCAGTTATTTGGAATATAAATATAAAAATTAGGCCTTATGTTGCAAGTGTTAGTGAAAGAACGGATACTGGGTTTAAATTGCGACGAGAAATATAAGGTCATAATCATTTGAAGTGCCGTCATAAAAGAAGAAATTGTAGTGTTTTTGAATGCTGAAGAAAATAAGTAAGATTGCCCCTTTTGTGTATACCGGTAAAAAAAAATAATACTTGAGTGCTTTTAAAAATGTTGACAAAAAATCAGTGGTTTGAAATGCTTAGATAACAAAAAAAAAAAAAAAAAAATAATCAATTCCGTAGACCTGTGTTATTAGAAGTTGTTAAAGTCCATTGTTTTGAAATGTGCAACTGAAATTTCCCTCAGAACTACAATTAAAGAAATACATTTTAAAAAACTTCAGTAGATCGGTGAAAATGCGATTTGAGACCAATCTTAGCAAAGTTTTCAGAATAAATCTTAAGTAGTACAGCAGGATTTCCATGTTCCCTGCATCATATTTTTATTGCAATGGGGTCTGTCATAGAAAATATTGTTGTTATTACTTATTGCAGTTACTTTTATGTTTTGCATGATGGTCTCTTAGCAAAGAGTAATTGGTGTGCAGTTCACTGAATCGGGGTTTTAAATACATTTTGTATTTACTGCATTATAAAATGGTTTTCAAGGGTTTAGGTAATTGACAGTAAATTTTGTTTTAACCGTAAATTCCCGTGAAATTGTCAGCGGCTTCTGTAGGAGCATGCACTGAAGATAGAAATAATTCGTTATTATTATTATTCTTATTATTATTATTATTATGGGGTTTTATTATTATTATTATTATTATTATTATTATTATTATTATTATTATTATTATTATTATTATTATTATCGCATAAAAAGTGAATCTCCATCAGTGTCTTATCTGTCAAAAGGCTTATATTCAGAGATAGAATTAAAATGAAAGGATGCAGCGTCAGACCAGTAAGTGAAAGGAAGAACTCGTGTGTTCATTACGTGTCAGGATTGTACCCGCTTAGTTTTACATTGGCTTGCACAGAAATTGATCATTATAATCTTTTGGGAAAAAGATGATAAAACTAACAAGGATAAAACACGTAACGGAGTTCGAAAGAAGTGGATAACAACTAACCAGAGTCGGTCGTTAGTAATATTTAGAGACAAAAAAAAAAAAAAAAAAAAAAAAAAATTTAAATAAAAAAATAGTTAAGATTTTTCTTCCATGTAATTACCAAATTTTACGTGCATCTCAATATCATAGTTAAACAACAATGAAATGGAACGGATGTATTATCCAGCAGTAACAACAGCTCATATGGAATAATATAAAATGTCGGATGTTTAATAAATAAGAAGAATTAGGCATTACAGAGCTAGAATTAATCACGGAAAAGGGGAAGAGTGTTCGCCTGTGTGAGGAAGGCGACGCGAGACTTCTTTTATCTTCCACAATTGTCATCTGATCTCCCACGCAGGGAACAATCTCCCTGCGTGGGTCACTATCTCTTCACATGTCCTTGGAACGTACACAAGTTTGCTTACAAAGTATGTGGATATTTCCGGTGCACTTCACACGGGTGGCATTGTAGTCATCCTCCCGGGCAGTTACTTCTCGGTTTCTCTCCCCTCTCTTTGTGGTATGTGCATCATTTTTTTTGTGCTCATACATTCTTATGGAATTAGCCATAAAACTATGTACCCCTCAGATATACAGTTATCTGCAAAGATTTTAGTATTGATTATGAAAAATGCAGCTAAAGAAATGGGTCACATCCTGCATTCATCACCAAGGCTCCGAATGAATGATATAAAGACTTAGCGAAGCCCATAGACGGAGAAAATTTGTCACTAGCTAACATGATTTCAAGCAAATATGCCGTGTAGAATAAGTACAGTAAGATGCCGCACAAGAAAAGCAAAAAGTCCCAACAAGTGGAAAAAAGCATTCCAAAGAAACTTATTTTGAGTGGTACCAACTAACTGACCGAGTGAAGTAGATCAGAAATGGAGTAAGACCCATTGTCATATAGTGGTGACTAAACCTTGTTTTTCCGTTTTGATGAATTATGAGTGCCTCTCTTTTACAGGCTATGTATATATATATATATATATATATATATATATATATATATATATATATATATATATATATATATATATATTACGTTCCATGTTTTTCGTATTCAGTTATATATATATATATATATATATATATATATATATATATATATATATACACACACATATATACATACATACATACATACATACATACACACACACAAATATCTCTTCCATATCTCAACACTGAACCATTCCTCTAACAAAAACAGAACATGAAACAAGGCAGTGGTGACCGCCATATTCATACTTTTGTTTTCCTGCAGAATCGTGGATGATTCTCTTTGCTGAAGATTCCACAGTAATAGCCCTCCCTCCCTTCACAATGAACTGTTCACCTTTATCTTTCACATTATCTTTGTTTTTTTGGGGTGGGGAGTGAAAATTCATTTAGATTATCAGATTTATCTAGAATTATGAAACGCTAAAGGATGTGTGTTCTTCACCTTCAAGGTTAAATTTTTACATGCTTTATTTAGCACACTGATTTCCTTTGTCCAGAGCATGATTGCTTTCTTCAGTTGTAAAATGTAATTTGTTTTTTCTGAGTATATCAAAGGCAGTTTTAATGGACATTTAGTTAACAAGAAAAAATGTTGACGTGTAAATTTTAATGTTGATCTTGCCTTGTTTAAAAGGTGAACAAAGCAAATGGCACATCTGGACACACGAAATTACAAGATACCCGAGAATATTAATAAGGAATATAATATTAGGGTACCTATCTCTTAATCCAGTCTCTCACAGGTTTGCGTTAAAATCTCGCTCTTAGGCGACGGCGAGAGTTCTCTCTCTCTCTCTCTCTCTCTCTCTCTCTTGTGCCAAACTTGACACTTAGAATTAAGTTTCGAAGCCATTTATCATTGTGTTAGTTTAGGAAGGCGTTATTTTCGGTGTATGCTGGCTGCTTCAACATCACCTCGAGACGCCTCCTCAAGGTCTAGAGAATATGGAAGGAAACTGATATATAGGGCCTCGCGTCGATGGAGATTTTAGGGGTGGGGGATTGCTCTCTCTCTCTCTCTCTCTCTCTCTCTCTCTCTCTCTCTCTCTCTCTCTCTCTGTCAGATTTAAGACTTGAGAACATGAGATGTTAAAGATGTGTATTATGCCTTGTATCGATAACGCGTATTTTTTTAATTTTTAACATTTTTTGTACGAGGTACTTTCATGTTAGGTACACTTGTATTTTGCCAGTGAGTAACGAGAACCCAAATACGTTTTCGTAGTTTGATGTAATATTTAAAAAGAGCTTTGCATGGGACTAGTTTGTTTTTGTGTTTAATTGATCATGTTTATAAGATTTGTGTCCTATAAGACTCCCATAAACACTCACTCACTTCCATGGAAGGATATCGACACGAAATTCTAGCTGCTTCTTACCAGACCTAACCTGGATATTCGAAAAATATCCATTTCTCTTAAGTCGGAGAAAAATTCTTGGAAGAAATCAAGAGGGAATATAAAATATCTTGAAGGAAGGTAACAAAGGCGTAAAATATTTGAAATATTTTCTGAGAAGTTAAACAGGAGTGAAGGTATAAAAGAAGTTCCTGTTTCGTAGACGAAAGTAGGAAGTGAGGGCTCTGGCTGGCCAAGTCCTGTGCTTTTTTTTTCTTTTAGTCATCCCCTTGCATATTTTACCATCATTCAGGTTTTTTTTTCTCTGGATTATCCGGATTTTTCCCCAGTTCCCTGTCGTTTTGTCTGCATTCAGGGGCTTTTTTTTTTTTTTTTTTTTTTTTCAAGCCGAAACATTCTTGATAATAATAACGATACAGTTTTCATTTTAGTAATATTGATATTTTTGTCATTAAAACTTTCGATAAAAGGTTTTTTTTTTCAACTGGATCGAGGTCATGATCGAGTGGTTTATTACCAATATCTTAATCAGGAAAAAAGTGGCTTGTGTATATTACGTAGTTAAATGTGATGTTATTTTAGTAAAATTCTTTCGTTAATTTGCTGAATATCCTTACAACATCAGTGAGGTTTCATCTGCAAGGTTTAATACTCACCATCCAGGCCATTCATGCCACTAATATTTCTTCATTGAGTTCGCAGACTTGATGGTGCAGTTTGTCAGGTGGAGGGGCTGTTGCAAAGAATTCGATAAAGACGACAGTACTCTCTGATGTGCTGGCCAGGACACTCCACACCAAGATAACCATTTGCCTTGTCTTCCGCTGCGGCGTAATCGCAGGTAAATGGCTCAGCTGGTCGTTTAGCGTTGTTGAACAGCGCCGTGTACAAGTGTGACAGCAGTTTTACATGTGATAAACAGGCAAGTGATAGCCTAGGAGTTTGCGAGAGTCCCTCGATGCACGAATGGAATTTGCATTCAAGAGACTGCCTTGAGCCTCCATTGTATTTGCATTTCAAGCTCTTTTTTTTTATGTTTTATATCTTTCTAACATGGATGACTTTCTGCTATGGTTTGCCTCAAGTTTCAGCAATAGCCTGGTATTTGTGGGTGGCCACCTTTTCTAGTACAGACCAGATTCAGTCAAGCTTGACTCTGCAGACCAACAGTGTAGGAAAAATGTTACAGGCAATTTTTTTTTTTATTTCGGGCGGTTACCCAGCTGTTTACCACTGACCAAACGACGTTGCATAAGCATTGTTCGGAAGGCCACCGTTTAGTGAACTGTGCTTTTGTCCTTTTCTGACATATTGTCAGAAGACCAAGATTCTCAGCAACGTAGAGGGCTAGTGTCGTCTGTGCACCTCATGCGATGCACTGTAGGCATTATTAAGTAGTGTTTGCTGCGTCCATTTGGCACTTAGCTGCATTGACTTTATATAATTTTACTTTACCTCCATTCCCACTTTCATTCTTCCACCTTGCTGTCCAACTTCTTTAATTATCATACTACTTATTAGTACATCATCTTTTTTTCTGCATTTCTTTCATGGCTTGAGTTATTTAAATGGATGCCCATTTCAAATAATAATAATAATAATAATAATAATAATAATAATAATACGGATAGTATCAAATCAACAATGCATAGTTTTTGATTATTTTGTTTGTGCCAACAATGTAGTTTGAGCTTAGATTACTAACGACAACTTGTAACTTTTTCACCTTAGTGATTCGGGTTATGGTTTTAATTGGAAGACAACGATATCCGTGATTAAGTTATGATTAGTAGATTAGTTGTTGGGGGAAACTATTCAGCCAGGACAAATCTTCGTGCAGTGGGTGCCCTGGAAAGTATGACGTCATTATTCAAATATCAGCATTCCATAACCGAAATAAAGAACAACACCGGGGGAAAATTAGTCAAAATAAAAAAGTCGATAACAGGAAAGTTTGAACGACAATGTTTATCCGTTTTTAAGGTGATGCCATTGTTATTACTTTATACAGAGGTTCCCTTTGAACAAGGCACTCGATGTCTCCCTTTCCTCCCGACTCGTGCGTCTTGGTAGACCCTCGAAGAGCCCTTCAACTCCTACATGCACTCCCTTCATAAATACTTCAGAGGGCGTGCTCTTCTCTCTCTCTCTCTCTCTCTCTCTCTCTCTCTCTCTCTCTCTCTCTCTCCTCTCTCTCTCCACCTACCCACCCGACTGACCCGCTCTCACGTGGCAGTGTCAGTCATTCATTTGTTTTTATGTTTTGGTTCCACGATTCCTCTTGTTTTTCCCCTTCTTACTTTTCGTGCTTTTGTTTATTCATGTTGGAGAGAGAGAGAGAGAGAGAGAGAGAGAGAGAGAGAGAGAGAGAGAGAGAGAGAGAGAGAGAGCACATTTAATATCCTATGCTCAAATGTTTTGAAGAGGAAAACGGGTAGTGCCGTTAGTGCCCCTCACGTGGTGCACTGTAGGCATTACTAAAGGTTTTTTTGCAGCGTCCCTTCGAACCGTAGAAGTTTACTTTATCTCGATTCCCACTTCCCTCCTTCCCATCTTGCTGTCCAACCTCTCCAACGCCCTCTTTTCCATTTTTAAGCTCCGAATGGCAGAAAGTGCCCCTTCAGTGCTTGGCTTTTCGTAAATGAATTCCACATGCTACTTGTGTTTGTGCAGAGCAACAGACAGAGAGACAGTGGCTGAGTGTGCTCTCGATTGTGTGGAAGTGAATAGACTTGTTTTTGAGCAGGTGGTCGAGATCAAGCATGCGTGAGTGCATGCGCGTATGTACTTTTTTCTCTCTCTCTCTCTCTCTCTCTCTCTCTCTCTCTCTCTCTCTCTCTCAAACTTGACTATTCCGTTGTTCTCCCAAAGTCCGTCACGGTCCGACGGTCTTGTCTCATCCGAGAGACTTCGTCCATTGCAGTGCATTGCAGTCAGAGAACAATTCTTCTTCTCCACCCTTCTTGACTTCCATTCCGAATCGGTGTGTGTGTGTGTGTGTGTGTGTGTGTTTTGCGTGTTTTTATTTCTCTCTTTCAGTTGTCTGAAGTATGGACGTGTCAATTATTCATCCGCTTACTGAAGCGCTTCGCGCGCTGTTTTTGTTATTCGACTCTCCAATTAATGGGTGATGCTCAGGTTTTGTCTTGGCCCCGTGCACACTCTCCTTTCATGTGGTCTTTTGAAAGTTTATTTACGGTGTACAGACCGGGACGGGCATTTTCTAGCATGACAGAGAGAGAGAGAGAGAGAGAGAGAGAGAGAGAGAGAGAGAGAGAGAGAGAGAGAGAGAGAGAGGAGACTTGATAACAAAAGGTCAAAGAACTTGTATATATGAGTGATTTTTTTTCCAAAACAAGGTTTGATAATTAATTCTTCCGAGAAGAACGACATTTTTTCTTTTTCTTTAATGATGAGGTCTGCCATTATGTTTTAGCAACTCTCCCTTCTTTAGATCAGACCTTAAATTTCCACCAAACAGCATTAGTCTTCCAGCATGTAGAGAAGACTATGCAAATAGGAAATCAGGATGAATCAGGATGAATCAGGATGAAAAGGTCACAGAAAAGGAAAGAATTTGTCAAACCACATAGTTGTGCTCTTTTCTGTGGTCACTGATTGTCATTTTTATTTACGTTCCCCCTGAAAATTAAATATTGCGTATCCTATTCACTGGTGGAAACTTTGTTCTGTAAAATGAGGTTTCTTCAGACAGATTCGAAACGTCATTATTGTTTTCGAAATACTGTTTGTTATGAGATCGTTCACAGTACCAGAGGTGTAATTAGAAATTAGACATTTATGATTTGGATACAAATGGGACATAACAGAATTTTCACCGTTTGCGGCAAGGGAAAATTAAAGCTAGTGTGGAAGGTTATACCATGAAATTTTCCATTTCAAGATGTATTCCCAATATCAGTTTAGTTCTTTCCTTTTATCTGAACGCGTATTCTTGATGTATCATTGAAACTGTTGGTTCGTTGTAATACTCGACCGGCAATGACAGTTCGGGGTAATGCTAGACAAGTGTTATTGCAATTGCAACTGCCGTGGGAGCGGTAGCCAACGGAAGAGGTCGTTGGTAGTTATTCAGTTTGTATTAGTTAGCGATAGTGGCCGGAATTTCCCTTTTGGTAGTTTTTTTGTTAAGTAACGATATTGTGTTCTTTGTTTAAAGGTTATACTGGACTTAGTTTTGTCAGAAATGTTCTGAATACTTTCTCTGGTATTATCTCGTTGTCATGCTGGTTTTACATATTCCTCATGTTTATGTAAGTCAGTTTTATCAGTGCACAATCTTGACAGTTTTCGTCGCACTGCAGAATTCCCAGGAATCAGAAGTCTGTCTGCTGCTCGGCGCAGTCGAGAATAATTCCTCTGCCATTGGGGAATGCACTATCGAAGCTCCACCTCTCTTCCAGGAACCAGACGGGAAGGACCCCTTCCCGACCTCTCGTTTAACATGCCCCTTGTCTGAGACTGCAGACGAAGCCGCGGCGAGATCGGGCGCGGACGGATGAAGAAATAATTAGCTTGGATTTTTGCCGCATTCATTCGAAGAAGCCCAAGATCCGATCTACGTTGTCAATTAAGGAGTCTGCGGGGCGATATTTGTAGCTTCTGAATTATGCCTTTGGACGACTTTTCATTGTAATTAAAAGAACGCCAAATTCACGCTCGAATGAGTCCGGCACACGATGCCTAGAAACTCCCACTGTTTACCGATTATCCATGGCCTGGGTACGAGCACGATTATGTTAATTGTCCAGATTCTTGCACTCGGATACACACGGGAAAGAATGAACGAAGCAATGGGAAGGAAGAATTGCTACGGAAGCGAAGGGAAAGGAAACTATAGAAGGAAAACACTGCTGATTGATAGGATACACGGCACTTAAGATGGCTTCTTTGACATGCGAACATTGTCTGAACCCTTTAAACGTACGCACTTAAAGCGTAGTGGGTAAATGTGTGTGTATACAATATCAAGGTGTTATGAAGGCAACGGAGAATATTGCAGTGGGTTTTCATGCCCGAATGTTTTCAGATGCTTTTAAAGTTTCTGAAGGAAGTCGGCAGTTGCTGCAGAGCCGGAGAAAGAAATGCTCAGAGATTGCGCTGCCATTATCATGTCTCGAAGATGTGAGTTATGGCCGTGGTGTAACAGTCAAATAAAAAAAAAAGGGGGAAGGAAAAACGAAAGACCTTTTATTCTCTTGAGAAGCTGAAGATCTTTTTCTGGCTCACTTGATCCTTGCCTTTAGGTTTTACTCCATTATTGTTTTTCTGGTGACTGTATTTCACACATTCCAAACAGAGAAGAAGCAGAGTCTTCCTTGTCTGTACGTCTTGCGTTTGTCTTTCTTTCTAATTCCTCTGACATGTATTGGAGAGATTTAGATGCGCCTTTCGATTTGTCTTCATTTTTTTTTTTTTTTTTTAGTTTTATTTTACTTATTCAATGTTCGGAGAAGTCTAGTATTTCGGCAGGTAGTGTGTTTGCCCATGTAATAGTTAGTTAACAGAAGAATAGTTTGGAGTAAAAGAATCTAGTGTGGTATCATGGATATATATACTATACTAGCATACTTGGAGCTACTATATTTTAGAACATCACTAATCGCTGACTAGAAGGTGGGACAGTAAAATACGTTATAAAGGAATTCAAACCATGTAAGAATACTGTAATGTTCAAAGAATTTAACTTTAAACGGAGATCTTGAACTTTCGAGCCCTTGGTCGAACGCAGTTCGAGGCCTTGTTCGAACCCTGGGCAAATGAACGAAGGACACATTATTTCAGGGTGACTGAGTTTTTCTTATGTCGAGGGCAGAAAGACTGCCTTCCGAATGTCCGTATGTGTAACCCTGAAGAAAATGATAGACAGCAATGATTTCTGTGGTCATGCAGTATAAATGTAAAATAAATTCCCTTATTTTGACTTTTTACACGTTTATTTACTCGGGAAAACTTTTTACAAGGAATTTTGCCCTTAAATATTTTTAATAAACCCGTTCTTACCACGAAGAAATAATTAGAAAATTGCCTCTTTTCGTCCTCTTGAAGATTAATTTTGGTCTGTTACAGAAGATCCATCGTTAACATCATTTAGATGATTTTGTTTTCCTTTTTGTAACTCATTTGTTGTAGCAATGAAAACAATCATATTTTCATGATCTTCAGAGAAAACTCCATTTTTTTCTTAACCGTCTAAACACAAGTATTACTCTGTAGACTGAGTAACTTTTGCATATTTTGCAGGCGATCGTCTATCGTATGAACAGTTCGAAAGGTACGTTTAGGGGAGTGATTTATAATAATCTGTGATTTAATGTCACATATAAAATTTCTGTCGGGATGTCAGGGTTTTGCATTGCAAGAAGACGTCAATATTGAAGTGGGGTTAGTAAAGAAAATGTTTTTAGAAATGGAAGATAATGTTAGAAGTCTACGAAGTGCACCATATTTTGCATTTTTACCAGGTCGATAACAGTGTTCTGATGTAAGGAGGAAAACTGGTTTTATAATAGAAAATGATTTAGTGTATTGTCTAAATGTTCTTTTTGCTTCGTCATCAAAATTACACGAGCCCCATATGGCTATTTGTTTTTCATTTCAGCTGTTGATTTTTTGTACCATGTAGGCACAGTTGCTTTTTTTTTTATTGATTCCTCCTTTTTTTTTATTTCATTCAAAATCTTCCATGCAACAAGACTAAATAGTAGTTTATATATGGACATCCTGATCGTTAGGCTGTTTGAGTGCATTAACTATTAAGTTCTGCTTCCAAGTACAATGCCTTCTACTCAGATTTTCTCATGAGTAACATTTTCAGCAATAGAAAACTGCCCAAAGAAATGTACTGCGAACAAGTTAAAATTTTTTCATTAAAAGGAACATATCGGATAAACTGTGTTGCCTCGCGAACCTCCCCCCTCCCTCTTTAAAGATTTTTTTTTTTTTTTTTTTGTCGCGCCACATACAGAAATCTGTTTCTTTTCGGCCTGATGCGTGTAGATACGCCTCATAGCCGATGATGCTCGCGTCATCCTCTCCATCACAACGCATATGATACGCGGAGATACGGCGCCGCGGATCCGTCACTCGCCTTGGAGCTGCGTCTCGGCCATTTCGTAACGACCTCCGTGGACGTATTTATAACCATCGTTATGGGGGAGAATTCGGTAGGTCCAGTCCGTACGAGATAGTATTTTCATCACTAGCGGTCGATTATTCGTCTTCTGTGTCACTGGCTATCGACTATCTTGTCAGCGCGTGGGATACTAATGTTTCCCTTTCGCCCGCGCCTTTCTTATTTCACCTGTTTTATAACGATGGCGACCCTTGGCGCTAATAGAGCACTGCTGGGAAAGACAACATAAGCTGTGGAATCTCTCTCTCTCTCTCTCTCTCTCTCTCTCTCTCTCTCTCTGACCGTTTGTTTTTGAAATAAAAATTCTTTTAAACTCTTAGAACTCCCATTCACTTACTGCTCAATTTCTTAAATATTAAGGAATGTCTTGATGCACTTACGTTGGCATGAAATTTTTGTATGCCATAACATAATTATACAACATTGCATCGGTAGCTGGCGTTTAATGAAAAGGCGTTTTCACATTGATCGATGAAATAGCGCTGACTTGCATTAATATAATGAATTTGTAACGTTACTTCAAAATGACCGTAATTACGTTTAGCTTGAAAGCTTAATATCATGGATAACGCTTGGAAGATTTTTCCTGGTTTCTTGATGGTGTTTGTTTTTCCTCGTTGGTGAGATATCTGAGGTCCCTATTAATAAATTTCATTTAATTCTACGATCTGCTGAGACTATTTAAGAGATTTAACGTAAATAAGCAAACTTCAGACATATCTTTTTGGCAAACTTAAATGAGGTCACTCTAAAAGTAATCTACAGAAAGTGTCAGAATTATGGTGAAAATGGAAATGGTGTTAACTTATTTAGTCTACCCCGGGGTTAATTGCTCCGAACGTATAAGATGGGGTGAACAGTGTTCAATAGAAAATAATTTTTTCTAATATTTTGGCTACGGTTTTACAAACTTAATCTTTGCTTATTGCTTTTAGTCACCACTTTAGGAATTCACTTAGATGAGATCTCATTTCCCCCACTTTTAAACCCCTTTTCTTTTTGAAACCCCAAACTAATTAAATTTTGAATCAGGTTTTTAAAATAAATATTCCATGCCGAATCCACTGTCATTTATGCAGAGCAGGTTCTCTCCCTCCCACCTTTTATAATAGTTCAGATGGCCATTCATGTTAACGGTTACTCTGGAGTGCCAATTTCCCATTGAATAGTTCATTTCTGAGACCAGAAGGGAAACGAATGGGAAGTATCTAATCGATAGAGATTATAGTTGAAGATTTAAGGCAAACAAAGGTGTTGGATCTGAGGCCTTATATCGCTTCTTATAGAAGGGCAAAGGTCCAGATATATCATGGTTTCAGCAAAGCAGCCTTACGGCAATCAACAGTGACTTCTTTCAGGTAAACCGTGACCAGGTGCCAAGTTTCATGCCCATATAGATATATCTTTTAGATGGTGTACTACTGCAGTAAGTAGGTATTTTAGTAGCTGTAGATATTCTTCAATTCAGTAATACATATAAACACGTGTGTGTGTGTGTATATATATATATATATATATATATATATATATATATATATATATATATATATATATATATATATATACATATATATATATATATATATATGCTGTCATGCAAACACTTATATAATGTACAGATGTACATAATTCCCGCTGAACACAAAACACTTAAGAAATGAAAGATTTAGGGATAATTCCCGCTGAACCGAGGGGTTAAGAAGATAAAGATTTCCAGCATTTTTTCTTTCCTACTTATACTGCTTTCTTTTTATTGGCAATTTTCCCATTTAAAAAAAAATTACACCATTTTGGAGCCAAGGTTCTTTATCTAAACTAAAATTTTTGTCCGTTTCGTTAAAAAAAAAAAAAAAGAACTTGAATATTTATCTCTTAATCGACTTTCTTACTCTTCAGTGATTGACCCTCGGTAGATCCGGGTTCCAAGTATCCCTGACCCTATTCAAGGATTCGCCCCTTGATCACTTTTGCAGAAAAAAAAAAATCAAAAGAAAAAAAAGAAAGAAAAATATTGCTTCCCTTCATCGTTCTTATTGTATTGACCTTGAGTTACTCCTTATGTTTTGCTGTTTGTTTGTTATTCGTTAAACAAACGAAGGGTGGACTTGCAGGACTCCAGTGTGCTCGTGTGTTTGTACCTGTCTGTGCTTTGATCTTGGTTGCGTGGTCTCGTTCATGATTTTTTGTTATACTGTTCTCACGTGTCTGATGTTTTTGTATGCTCATTACTACACGGACGTCTTTATAATCATTACTACGGAGGCAGCTTTGTAATGAGGATAACAGTGAGGCATAGAGCGAATTTTCATCATTCGGAGAAGAGTTGGGTTTTGATTTTTGTAAAGTCTAGTCTCACAAACACGATTTCACGCTCTCAGGTATAGACTCAAACAAGATTTTATAAAGAATTAAGCATTGTTCACAAACGACGTTTCACAGTCGCTCAAGAAGCTGATTCACAAAGTAAGCTTCTCGAAAACTTTCGCAGACCCATAGACAGTCATCAGTTACACTCAAGCGAACGCGCAAGCAATGTTTTAGGAGTCCT
>NC_089744.1:735000-787500 GCF_040412425.1 Macrobrachium rosenbergii
TTTTCAAAAACTGTTATACATACGAACACAGTACATAGAAAATACATATTGGGTAACTAATTAGTAATTAAGTCAGTGATTTTATTTTTAAGGTCATTCTTGAATATTTCACTAATACAGGGTCCAAGTAATACATGCCAGTTAAGTTAAGTATATCTTAGTTTAACCAGACCACTGAGCTGATTAACAGCTCTCCTAGGGCTGGCCCGAAGGATTAGATTTATTTTTACGTGGCTAAGAACCAATTGGTTACCTAGCAACGGGACATACATGCCAGGACTAAGGTTGAAATTACAGCTGGAAGTAAGCTGTATAATTGCAGATTCTAAAAGATTTCATAAAGAGAAATCTTTCTATCTGGCAATCACTGAGCTGTCAGTCCAATTGATCCTGTGAGAGTTTCACTTAAATGAATGACTACTGCACAGGATGTTTGCCCATTTTTGACTGAATACTTATCCTGCTTAATTCTCATTTCTAAATCTGTACTAGATTGACCTATATACAAAGAAGAGCAGTCCAAGTATGGAATTTTATATATGTTACTCTTTCTGGAGAGCGTATTTACCATTCGTATTCATCTAAAGAAAACTATTGTCTTCTCTGGGGGAGAACACTTACTTATCCCAAAGCTGCAGCTGGGAACTTGTCGATCACTGAAAATGAACTATCCCTTATCTCTATCTTTCTAGCGTATCTCATATTTGACTAAGGCCACTAAATAAAGCTCAATGATATTAGAAAAAGAAAATTTATTCTAAAACCCAGCAAACCACTAACTAATTAAAAAGAACAAGTCATATAATTTAACTCTCAAAACCAAGTTTGAAAAACATGAATCATAGAAACGGGATCTCAGAATCACAGCGGGACTAAACTAAATGTTCAAGACCATAATCATATTACTACCAGAAAGTATATACCAGTCAATTCATAAATTCTGTCATTATCAAAGTCGTAAAATGCACCATTCCGAATATTCAGTACATTTGAAAAATTCTTCTCCCAAAGTTTCTCATAGGGTCATTAATAATTCCTGGCAAAGAGACAGAAACATCTCTGTTAGACCCAGTACATAGTCCATCAAAGAAATACACGTGGAACAATAATAAGTGAAAAGAAAAATAAAAAAAAAATGCATAATTAGTGTTGAATAGACAATGTCTGAAATGGAAAATATTAGCGAAAACTTTACAATGTCCACTTACTCTCGACAGCCATTGAGAATCCATCTCACAAAAAGCGATCACTACTCAAAAGAGCGTTCACAATAGTTCAAGTGGGAATGAATAAATTTCACATATTTTCTCACGAAGAAGGCATGCCGTAACGCACTCGTGTATGCGCGCTCGCGAGTCGCACTTGTGAGGAAGATTCCGTGACATCATTCCGAGTCACCGATCGTCCCACCCTGTCAATGCCATACGGTCTTCCGATCACATCTCAATCACGCCACGAGGCACTGCTTCGGGTGAGGCTAACATTCACAAAAATGATAAATCTCAGTTTTCAAAATGTGAACGAAACTTCGCATTATTTCTAAGTAAAAAAAAAAAAAAACGCTATCCTCGCCATAATCCAGCACTCGCTGTGCTCACATTCCACTGCAAGATGCTGAATCAAAGCTCACCTGCGCCACAGAGCAAGCATGGGCATAATACACACGTTGAGTCATATCCAAAAGATATGTTATGCTGTTGTTTTAATTAGGGGCCTTCCTTAGGGCTATTTTTTTTATTAACATTCCTTTTATTGTGTTGTTATAGGAAACTACCAGGTTGACATTAAAAGATTCTAACAATGGTTTCATGGTTTCAAAACTACTAAAATAAGGCAGGCTAAGAATGTTCCTAGAGGTTTCTTTCCCCATGCTACTTTCTCTATAAAACTTTTTGTGGGCTTTATTATAGCAAATATCTAGTATATGTGAAGGGTAACGTAAACCTGTCCCTATTTTTCTTATATATTCGGTTTCTTGATCCAAATACTAGGGACTGACAATGCGCAGTGCTCGTAAAAACATAGAAGGAAAAATGGATAGTTTGATATTAAGGTGGAGGCCTGAAGAGAAATGGACATAAGTCAAGTTGTTGGTTGGTTTCCTATAAATACTGAATTTGCATTGAAATGGTTCTCTGTGTATTAAAACATCAAAGAAAGGGAGAATTGTCTTTTTCCAATTCTAAAGTAAATTTAATGGATGGTACCTAGTTATTCAAATTAGAGAGTAAGTCATTTACATCAGTACCAGCAGGCAAAACGACTAAAATATCGTCAACATATCTATGCCACTTTAAAGGAGTATAAATGATATTAGGTAAATATTGTTTTTCAAAAAATTCCATGTACAAATGTGAGAGGAGTGGGGATAAAGGGTTGTCCATTGCCATACCAAATATTTATTGGTAGAATTCACCATTCAGTATAAACTTACAATCACAAATGCACAACCTAGTGAGTGAAATAAAATTACCTACAGGTAGAGGTAATTCATGATGGATTAATTCGTCACTAAGATACGCTAAAAAAGGAACTTTAGGGAACTTAGTAAAAACAGAATAAACATCAAAACTAAAAAATCTATCAATGTGGTAAAAAGTGATTTTGTTTAATCTGTCAACTGAATCTAGTGAATTATATATGTGAGAATCGGAGGTAGTTTCAAGTAACAGGGACAAGAGCTTGGTAATATATTTTGAAAGTTTATATGATATTGAGCCAGCAGTGCTGATAATAGGTTGCATTGGATTATTTTCATTGTGCGTTTTTACTAATCTTTACAAGTAAGGTAACAAGGGAAATTTTACTGACAACTGACCTATTAGTTCTTTTTTATCTTTAAGGATTTTTTTCACTGTGCTATTGAAATTTTTTGTGATTTGATCAAGGGTTTATCTTTTTTTTTTTTTTTTTTTTAGTTTTTTGCAATTTGTATCATCATCCAATAAGGCTTGCTTGCGTGACATGTAGTCAGCTTCAGAACTGACCTTTGTTTTGGTAGGTCCACTAATTTTTCAACTGTGTTGGATTCCAGGTGCATCTGTTCCTTATAAGCCCCATCCTCAACGATGCCTGTATGTCATCTTTTATATTTTTCAATCTAAATGATGTGTCGAAAGGCCTTTCAACCACTCTGTTGTTTCCCTTACTTTGCCTTTTTTATTTTATATTTTATCTTCGTGATCAGTCTACATATATACACACATAAATATACCATGTGTCGATATATATATATATATATATATATATATCAACCACTCTGTTGTTTCAATAGTTAATTTTTTTTATTCATATTGGAGAAAGTGTGTTCATTTGCCATTTTTTTTCATAAACAAAAAAAGCTTATCAGATAAATCAAAAGCCATATTATTGGCTTATTTCTAGTTTAAAAATTTAATCAGGCTTGTTATTTTCTTCATAATTTTCCTTTTTACCGAGTGATTTTAAATTTGCTCTTCTTGACCGCGCAACTTCCCTTCTCTTCCTGAGTTTGATTGTTCCTCAAGGCTCTTTTCTCCCCTCCATTTTTCCCTCTCCATTAGCAGTCGTCCTCATTCCATCTCTTTTCTTATCTCTTATTCATGCTTTTGCCGATGATTCGGGATCCTTAAATCTCCAGCCTTTGCAGTCTCGTCATCTTCATCTCTTGTTGTTTGCTCTCGCTCTCTCAATTGTTCTCTCTTCATCCATCAACCCTTATCTTGAGAGCATATGTATTAGAGTTTTGGCCACTGCTCTGCTGAATATAAAGCGAGTTTCATCTCATCTGGGACTGCGGCATGTCAACAGCCACTTTTTTCCATGTACTCTTTATATTTGGTATTTTCCTCCCTCTCTCCCTCTCTCCCTTCCTATAATCTTTCCTCTCAAGAGAGTCTGGTTTTTCCACCTTTTTGCACACCCCTTTGTAAACCAGAACGGATGTATTAGAGAAAAGTAGTAGTCATTTCTTCTGTAGTGGAATAAATTTTTTTCATGTTACCTTGGAATGATCTGAGTTGTTTTCGTCTGGGAGCGTTAGCTAAATTTTGTCATAGCAAGGTAGTAGCCATCCGTTGCAGAGATGGAAAATACTGAATTACGATAAAGAGCACACCAGGGCAGGCCTGTTTACACATTTTCATACCGAATTAAATCATCAGCATCGTTCCATTATGATTTTGTTATTTGTTATTATGAAGCGACTAATATTGCGGGAATTTTCTACATCGGGGGTTTAATTGAACGAGTCTTCAGTTACAGTGAAAATATGGTAGTGACTGTTGTATATATATATATATATATATATATATATATATATATATATATATATATATATATATATATATATATATATATATATAATGTTGTTTCTTCACCTGTGGTTTGATATAAATATATATATATATATATATATATATATATATATATATATATATATATATATATATATGTATATATATATATATATATATATATATATATATATATATATATATATATATATTATATGTATATATATTCGACCGAAAACAGTGACACGGAAAACGACCTTGACCTTTTTTCAGAAAAAAATTTATTTAGCATCTGATGACCCAAACAGCGAGGCGTGCACCCGTTGGTTATTCATCTGTGGTGGGTCATTTGTCGTTATCAGGATCGTATTATCGGTTATACAGATTCTTATCTTTATCATGATATCATCATCATAATTCCCTATTTCTGTTATAATCAGGATACCATTATCATATATGCTGTGCATATTTCGATTATTTTCGGGACGGCATTACCATGCATATGCAAGTTGCTTCATGATCAGATAACCAGCCTCATATATTAGCACGTTTCTTGCTCGTTTCATTTTAAGGGGTAGTTGGGTGCAGGTGAGAGAGAGAGAGAGAGAGAGAGAGAGAGAGAGAGAGAGAGAGAGAGAGAGAGCGCTAGCCGCACCTTGCTTGGTATGTTGCATTGCATTTATGCAATAACAAGTTCAAGGCCTCGAAACAGGTTTTCCTGTTGTATTTTTATGTGTTGGTTTTTGTACCTTTGGCTTTTAAATGTGAGAGTCCAGTTTATTTTGCTTCTCACATAATCATTTCTTACTTTTCTCCATTTTATTCAGCGTGAGTATTTCCCGCGTCATTTTTCTCCCATATTTCGTCCATTGGGCGGTGTCGTTTCTGAATCTCAACTTGAACAAATAAGTTTAACTTGTATTATAGTTAAAATGTCATCTCCCAAAAATCGATGTCATTCGTTGTCGCGTTTTCCTTGTTGTAGTTGAACTCGTATCCAATAATCTGTAGGGCACCGTTCTCTCTCCTTAAAAACGTTTCAGGCATTTCAGTCAACAACACTGAAATTTTTTAATAATTTCCTTTATATTGAAAAAATAACTAAAAGTTGGAAGGTTTCGCCTGTGAGACAGTAAGTAACCTTCATATTAGCCTCATTGTTGTAGAACAGACTTGGTATCATAGAGGGTATTATACTTAGAAGTTGTGATCTCTTTAACAGCACTACGTAGTTCGGTGTTCTTCCACCAGGGCGGCGCTGCAAAGCCTTGCGGCATCTTTGAAAGTCTGGTAACCCGCAAATTGAACTGGGGTTTGTGCGAATGTGAATTTTTTTATCGTTAATGTTCAGTGAGTAAGTGATTAGCGAATGTTTATGAGTAAGTGTTTAGTGAATGTTTAGTGTGTAAGTATTCAGTGAATGTTTATTGAGCGTTTAGGGTTTAGTGAATGTTTTGTGAATGTTCAGTGTGTAAGTATTCAGTGAATGTACAGTGAGTGTTTAGGGTTTAGTGAAGTTTTGTGAATGTTAGTGAATGTTTATTGTGTAAGTATTCAGTGAATGTTTAGTGAGTGTTCAGTGAATGTCTTGTGAATGTTAGTGTTTATTGAATGTTTAGTGTGTAAATATTCGGTGAATATTTAGTGAGTGTTTAGGGTTTAATGAGTGTTTAGTGTGTAAGTATTTAGTGAGTGTTTAGGGTTAAGTGAATGTTTAGTGCATGTTAGTGGTTAGTGAATGTTTACTGTGTAAGTATTCAGTGAATGTCTACTGTGTAAGTACTCAGTGAATGTTTAGTGAGTGTTTAGGGTTTAGTGAATGTTTTGTGAATGTTAGTGTTCAGTGGATGTTTAGTAAGTATTCAGTTAATGCTTAGTGAGTATTTAGTGAATGTCGTTTGAATGTTAGTGTTTAGTGAATGTTTAGTGTGTAAGTATTTAGTGAGTTTTTAATGAGTGATTTAGGGATTTAATGAGCATTTAGGGTTTAGTAAGTATTTAGTGTTTAATGCGTGTTTAGGGTTTAGTGAGTGTTTAGTGTATAGTGACTGCTTAGTGAATGTTTAGTGAGTGTTTAGTGTATAGTGAATACTTAGTGAATGTATAGTGTATAGTGAGTGCATAGGAAATGCTTAGTGAGTGTTTAGTGTTTAATGAATGTTTAGGATTAAGTGAGTGTTTAATGAAAGTTTACTGAATGTTTGGGGTACAGTGAGTATTTAGTAAGTGTTTAGTGAGCGTTTAGTGTACAGTAAGTGCCTTGTGGGTGTTGAGTATTCAGTGAGTGTTTAGTGTTATTGAGTGTGAGTGTATAGTAAGTGTGTGTGTGTGTGTGTGTTTAGTGATTGTATAGTAAGTGTGAGTGTTTAGTGAGTGTAAGTGTATTGTGATTGTTAGTGTCTGGTGATTGTACATTTCTGTTTAGTTAGTGTTCAGCGACTGTATGCAAAAAAAAGTCCTGTAATTTACAAGAACCATCTATGCTAAACACCGCTTAGATCCAAGAGCAGATGCTTAGGCCTTGACCACAATGGTTGGAGTGGTTAGGCCAAACTGTTCTTGTAAGAAAAATTTTGTCTGTGAAGTTGGGTGAAGTAATAATAATAATAATAATAATAATAATAATAATAATAATAATAATAATAATAATAATAATAATAATAACAACAACAACAATAATAATAATAATAATAATAGTGAGATAATAATAATAGTAAAAAGATGATTGACGCTCTATGACTTGAAATTATATATATATATATATATATATATATATATATATATATATATATATATATATATATATATATATATATATATATATATATATGTATATGAATATGTATTTATATGTAAATGTATATATATGTATGTATCTGTATTTTTATATATATGCATATGTATATATATATATATATATATATATATATATATATATGTGTGTGTGTGTACATGCATACACACACACACACATATATATATATATGTATTGCTATCAAAGAGGCATCCAGGAAAAGGCATACGTATATCGTATCACGCTTTATTATTGGCGACGGCATTTAGCAATGTCACATTGCGTCATCAAGGCTAAACTGAGCTAAAAAGATTGTCTTTTTAGCTCAGTTTAGCCTTGATGATGTATGTGACATTGCTAAATAATAAACTGTGATATGATATACGTATGCCTTTTCCTAGATGCCCCCTTGATTGCAGCTAAGAGGCCTACAGCTATGTGACCCTTTTACACACACATATATATATACACACACCCACATATATGTGTGTGTTTGTTTGTATGAATGAATGAGAATGAATACGAGCGTTTATATAAGGTAAAATGCCATTGCTTTATCAATTCCATTTTGCATGCATAGATATGAGGCTCTTAACGATTTTATTCAAAGGTTTATAAAGCAGATTTAATGAGAGACGCCAGTAATTAAGTAATTTTTAGGTCTGGTTAGTATTTTTAGAGTAAATTCCGAGTCCATTTCTAGAAGCATACAAGGGACAAATTCTTTTCCTCTGGAAATTTATTTCGCCTGAACTGAAGACTTCAACACTTTTCTCAAAACATATTTTGGAAATTTGTCTTTTTCTCCATTTTTTATTCCAGTTTCCGTTAGAATCATCTATAAATAAAATTATATGCTTTGAAGAAATAGAAGGAAAGGTACCATGTTTCCTGTGTTGAAAAACGTTTGTGTGCAATTGTTGGCTGTGAATCTTTTTGAATCATTGTTACTGTTTATAAAGGGAGTTCAAAACTTTGGACATGATATTTTTAAAAATGTTTTTGGAGGACTTACTAGTCATCTACATGGAAAGGCCAGTACGATTAAGTCTGCTCTCAGAAACTGGAACAACCAATTTGAAACGGATGACACCTTTCGGAAGGAAGAACTTCATATCCAAAAGAATGAGGATTTAGAGGAGTTAAGGAAAGAGTGGTCCTGTGTTGAAGAGCTTCGAAAAGCTCTTGTTGATGCTCAGGAAATGATGAGGAAAACTGAAAGCAAAAATAAGGACCTTTCCTCGAATAACGAATGCTTAAAGAAGAAAAATGAAGAATGGGAGGATGCCATGATTAAGAAAGAAAAGGATACCGAACAACTGAAGGACTTCCTTGCTCGCCAAGAAACGGAACTTGAAAAGAACAAAGGAAAAATACTTGAACTGGAAGATGAAAAAAAAATGTGAATGAGGTCTACATCGCCTGTCTCGAGGAAAAGGTGAAGTTTCATAAACCGTAGAAAAAGGAGATGAGGAAAGAGCTGGAAGGACGTCCGCGAGCATCACACCAAGATGTTCATGTTCCTCGAGCAAGAGATGGCGCTCTTGACAACAGTATGGAAAAGAGGCCCAGAGGGGTAATTTAAGTGTCCAGTCGAAGGTCCAGAAGCCGGACGATCGAACTCAATTGCTCCAGCGGGACTTGGCTGAGAAGGAACCGCAAATTGCCTCGGTGTAGGAAGACTCAACGACGAAAGAGAGAAAATTGGGTTCGTTCGAAAAGAGGCCCAAGAGATGAAAAACCGCTCTGCCGAATTGGGAAGTGGAAGGAAAGCGTTGAGGAAGTCCAGACAAAAAAGAAACAAAGCAGGAGGAACAACCCCCCAAGTTAAGCAGGACTGTGGAGGATTCTGACTGGCCTCCTATTGACTCTGCTGCGTGTCGCTCTGGAGGCGCTGCCATCTTCTGGGTCCTTTCGACCTGATGCAACACCCAGAAACACGACGCAACAGCATCAACAAACGGTCAGTCAAATTTCAGCCCACTAATCCACCCAGTAACTGTAACCCACCTGCATTATATAAATAAATACATTGTATCTTAGTTTAACTTGTATCTTATTTTTCCTTTATCTTATTTCATTCACATTTGTAACTTTAAGAGGAAATAAAACCAATAGAAAAGAATATCTTTTATTTGACCTTAATAAATATACGATGAAAATGTAGTCAGAACAGGCATAGAGAAAACTTTATGCAAATTAAATGCAGTGGACACAGTTGTTATATTCATCAGTAATACTCGTACAGAAGGGGTCCTATCTCATTATGATGATGTTATTAATAATAATAATTATGGGGGATTTGGGGTCTCATCCTTGAAGTTGTTGGGCCCTCTCAGGCCTGTTTCCCCCAGCCTGACATATACTTCCTTCCTCCGAGGAAGCAGTCTCTGGGTCGGACCCTTCCCTTCAAGGCTGCCCTCATGAGACTGGCGAGCCTTGGAGGCTTTTAGGGCCCATCCTTGAAGTTCTTGGGCCCCCTCCAGGCCCACTTCCCCAGCCTGGCAGGATACTTACCTTCCTCCGAGGAAGCAGCCTCTGGATCGGATCCTTCCCTTCAAGACTGTCCTCAAGAGACAGGCGAGGCCTTGGGGGCTTTTAGGCCTCATCCTTGAAGTTTTTGGGCCCTCTCCAGGACCTCTTCCCCAGCTTGGCAGGATACCTGTCTTCCTCCGAGGAAGCAGCCTCTCGGTCTGACCTGTCCCTTCAAGGCTGCCCTCAAGAGACTGGTGAGCCTTGGGTGTTTTTGGGCCTCACCCTTGAAGTTCTTGGCCCTCTCCAGGCCCGCTTCCCCAGCCTGGCAGGATACCTACCTTCCTCTGAGGAAGCAGCCTCTGTATCGGACCCTTCCCTTCAAGGCTGCCCTCAAGAGACTGGCAGGCCTTGGGGGTTTTGGGGCCTCATCCTTGAAGTTTTTAGGTCGTCTCCAGGCCCGCTTCCCCAGCCTGGCAGGATACCTGCCTTCCTCCGAGGAAGCAGCCTCTGGGTCAGACCCTTCCCTTCAAAGCTGCCCTCAAAAGACTGGCGAGCCTTGGGGGCTTTTGGGGCCCATCCTTAAGGGGCTTGGTCCTTCTCCTCAGAGGAAGCAGCCCCTGGGTCAGACACTTCCTTTCAACATACTCTGCTTTCTCTTACCCATCTTTTCAAATATGACACTTGCTCTCTCTGAGATTGTTCCTGGAGACTTTGGAGTTCGGTACATGCGTGAATGGCATTTCTCTTGTTCTTCCAGGATCTGGAGACTGAAGGATTCCAAAATGTCTTCAAGGAAAATCCCGAAGGTTTTAGATAGTTTCAACATTGTGTTAACCATTACTTAGAGTTCTTTTTCTGACACATAAGCACTTTCTTTACTTTAATGAGTTGTCTCCTTTAATCATATGGGATTCCCTCTTACTGATATATATAGATATCTCCCGACGATGAGAGATGTCTGGGTATTTTTGAAGATGGCTTCACGACACCAGGATCCTTTGAAGCAGTCTTCAGCTCCTGAAGCATTTCTGGGGAATCTAATGGGCGTGTCCAAAGGCTTCAGTGCGTGGAGATCGTCTCGAAGCCTTTGGAAGCCCCTGAAGTCTCTGGAGTTCATCTCCAAGAACGTAGGCTAATTCATCTCCAAACCATGGGCTTCCCCCAAAGAAGTCTTCGAAGCCTTTCGTTTCCGATTTCTTCTCCATAAAACTCTGTTCTTTTGTATTGTGCAAGAAATCCAAAGGCTACAGAGCCTGGAGATTGTCTTGAAGTCTTTGGAAGCCCCAGAAGCTTCTGGAATTCCCAGAAACCTTTGGAATTCCCAGATTCACTACTGTCACCCTGGGGATAACAAGAATGATCCGGACAATCCACTGGAATATAGAGGGTATATACCTGGAGTTGTGATCTCTGTACCAGTACTATGTAGTTCGGTTGTCTTCCACAAGGTCGCCCCTGCAAAGCCTTGCAGCCACCTTTAAAGGTCTGGTGTTCCGCAAATTGAGCAGGGGCCTAGTGTGAATGTGAATTTTTTTTATCGTTAATGTTTAATGAGTTAGTGTTTAGCGAATGTTTAGGGTTTAGTGAGTAAGTGTTTAGTGAATGTTTAGTTCAGGGTTTAGTGAATGTTTAGTTTAATGTTTAGTGAATTTTTTGTGAATGTTAGTGACTGTTTAATGTGTAAGTATTCGGTGAATGTTTAGTGAGTGTTTAGGGTTTAGTGAATGTTTTGTGAATGTTAGTGTTTAGTAAATGTTTAGTAAGTATTCAGTGAATGTTTAGTGAGTGTATAGTGAATGTCTTTGAAAATTAGTGTTAATGAATGTTTAGTATGTAAGTGTTTAGTGAGTGTTTAATGACTAATTATTGAATGTTCATTGACTGTTTAGCATTTAATGAATGTTTAGGGATTAAATGAGCATTTAGGGTTTAGTGAGTATTTAGTGTTTAATGAGTGTTCAGGATTCAGTGAGTGGTTAGTGTAAAGTGAGTGCTTAGTGAATGATTAGTGAGTGTTTAGTGTATGATGTGCACTTAGTGAATGTTAAGTGCAGTGAGTGCTTAGTGAATGCTTAGTGAACGTTTAATGTTTAATGAATGTTTAGGATTGAATGAGTGTTTAGTAAATGTTTACTGAGTTTTTGGGGGTACGATTAGTATTTAGTGGGTGTTTAGTGTTTTATGAATGTTTAGTGAGCATTTAGTGTATATTGAGTTCTTAATGAGTGTTGAGTATTCAGTGAGTGTTTAGTGTTATTGAGTGTGAGTGTATAGTAAGTGTGTGTGTGTGTGTTTAGTGACTGTATAGTAAGCGTGAGTGTTTAGTGAGTGTAAGTGTATTGTGAATGTTAGTGTTTAGTGATTGTACATTGCTGTTTAGTTAGTGTTTAGCGACTGTATGTAAAGAAAGTTCTGTAATTTACAGGAACCATCTATTAGATCCAAGAGCAGATGCTTAGGCCTTAAACACAATGGTTGGAGTGGTTAGGCCAAACTGTTTTTGTAAGGTAATTTTTGTGTGAAATTGGGTCAGGTAATAATAATAATAATAATAATAATAATAATAATACCAGCTGCAGTAATGATAATAACAATAGTAAAAATAATATTAGTAGTAATAATAACGATAATAATAATAGTAAAAAAGATAATAATAATAAATTATAGGATTAAGAGCTGGACTGAGACCTTTCAATGGCCGCCCGAGGTCACACGCTCCGCAGGGAGGTCGCCACTCCGGTGATTGACGCTCTATTATGCTTAGAATGCGCAGGGGAGCCATGTGGGAAACATTAGTATTGAAGGGATACAAAAAGGAAAAAAAATAACCACTTCAGGATTGTATTCGGCAATCGTCTTAGCCAGGGATGAATTATAGATATTAGAAGTTTTATTTTAAAAGCCTAAACTTTCATGACTTTTCATTCTGTCGATAGTTCCTCACAGTGCAGGCGTAACAATCAAGGCGTGACATCTGTTAAGTTAATATGCCCTGCATAAAGACAGTCGAGTTTTGGTCAGGGATAGCAAATGGGCTAGGTTTTCACAGAGGGAGAGAGAGGGCGGGAAAATTTGACGTTATTTTATTCTATATATTATCCATTCGCATGACCAAATTTTGAATAAGCAAATTACCTAGGTACATTTTCAAGTAAAAAAAAAGTGACCTTATCTACGAGTCTGTTCTCGTCAGAAAACTTGAAAGAATTGAATTGAAAATTGCGTTAAAATTAATCGGTGCAGCGAGTCGGTCAGGCTGAGAAATGTCTGTGATGGTTTTATTTCTTCATAGTACGTTATTTCCATAACACCGATCCTCTTATAGCTGTTGTACTGATTAAATTTGCAATCTGCATACACACACACACACACTATATATATATATATATATATATATATATATATGTGTGTGTGTATATATATATATATATATATATATATATATATATATATATATATATATATATATATATATATATATATATATATATATATATATATATATATGTATATATATATATTATACATACCGTAAGCACTGATGCTGAAATGTATTGTATCGATCTTTTGGACAGTCATGTGTGTTGATAAGGTACGATAATCTATAGGAAATATTAATTCATGAATGTTGACTTCCTAAGCACGTTTATTTTCAGATTTATTTCGCATATTTCCTTAACTGCACATATTACATTCAAATCCAGTATCGTCAACAACAAAAACTTTACGATCACTTTCTTAACGATATTAGAATATGGGGACTTTACTCAATGCTCAAGAAAAATGGGCTAACTCTCTGGATGGCTAAGAACGGAATTTTGTCGACGATAGTACTTAAAAATGGTGGAGAAACATCAAAATTTTGAATAAAAGGTAATAAAACAAAAACTGTGCCTATTATTTTCCGTTTTTATAACATTGTTCTGATTTTTGTTTCGTTTAAAGGGAGTGTTCGAGTTTTGTTGCGGTGACTCTATATGGTTGACCTGTTAGACAAGAGACAGTGTAAAATCTAGGAGCTAATTAGCGATAATTATTGCTTCAAACGTAGATTTAAACAGATTTAACGCGCAGAAAGTGGACAGTGAATGGGTATTGCTAACAATTGTCTTTTCATGTATGGAAGAATAGTAGTGATATTCGTTATTTCACACCAAAGGTATTTCCATAAGTATTTTTACTTGTGCCATACACAGATATCTGTGGTTACAATGACTTTCAAAAGCCTTCGCAAGGCTTTGTTTTCCTTGAAGTTGTTTACTTCGCGAACACACACACACGTGGCCGTTAATAAATAAACCCTGTTACATTAGCTGGTGTTTTGTGCGCGCAAGATGGGCACATACCATACATGTCTCGGCCTGTTTAAGCTCGAGTATCAGTCATGCCACCAAACACCTTTTTATTTTTCTGGCTTCAAAGAAGCGATTAAGCATTTTTTGTTCTTTTCACAACCGTCACACTAAAGGAAAATACAGTACTGTATTTTTTCGATGAATAATTAGGGATTAGCCCCCCTGAGGATTAAGCCATTTTGAAAAGTAATCATATGCTTCAGGTTATGAGGTCACATGCTCTTCTGATTCGTCACTTGGTGGTGGAAGTAGGTCTGGTTAGCAGGATATAACATGAAGGTGGAAGGCGTGTGTGTGTGTGTGTGTGTGTGTGTGTGTGTGTGTGCGCTGAGCTTGTATCGTGCCACGTCACTGGCCCTTAAACCACGGGGAAAATGATCGAATGCTCTTTCATTTCATGTTTAGTCTAGGCACGTATTATAAGGAATTTTTTTT
This sequence comes from Macrobrachium rosenbergii, assembly GCF_040412425.1. NCBI lineage: Eukaryota > Metazoa > Arthropoda > Malacostraca > Decapoda > Palaemonidae > Macrobrachium > Macrobrachium rosenbergii. The sequence goes on from NC_089744.1 coordinate 749,334, forward strand.
TTTTTACGCCCGAGGAATGATTTCCTTGTATAGGTGGTGACTGATGTCGGTGTGCCACCACGTTAAAAAAAAAAAACCAGAGATTTTCACAATAAATTGCGAGTTTTGGGAAAAATCGGAGCTTAAATGACGATGCTTTATTTTTAGGATTGCTCTAAATTTGCTAAGATCATCTCACGTGTTTAGTGAGAAATAAGGGTGAACGACTGTAAAACCCAGCCTACCAACGGCAGTTAGACAGTTACAAGTAGTAAAATTAAACACCACAAATGCTGAGGACAGAAAACGCTACAACGTGAGGCACCGCAGAGCGTAGGTGGATTTATTGTGGTGAATATCCTTCACGTTTCTAATTCAGTAACTGCAAGTATCCATTGATTGTATTCGTTGACATCTGCCATGTGGTTCGTTGAAATTGTTATAAATTCGAATATTATTTGTCATTCAATTAGAGTAACCCCATACATTTTTACATTTCCATTATTGGGCTTTAGATTTAGTCTTCCTCAGATTATCCAATCATATATACGAGGGAAACAGCTATTATCGACAAAATCAATAGGTGAGTAGAGAGAGAGAGAGAGAGAGAGAGAGAGAGAGAGAGAGAGAGAGAGAGAGAGAGAGAGATTTCGTCACTCACTTCGTCTGTCCATTCAGTACTGAACTAACAGTAATTTCCCATTTCAGGCAGCAAATGAAACATATCTGAACACAGTAGAATTATCATTGTTAGATGCAAGTATTGATTCTTGCAAGATGTTGATTATCAAAGGTCTCAGTAACCACCTCAGGCAACGCACAACACGCACGTGTTGAGACTGGATGGCGAGTGTTGCATAAAAAAAATAAGGTGTGGCAACTGAGGCATTTAAATGAGGTTTTTTCTTTTCTTGTAACGTGCTGTTATTTAAAGGTGGCGTAAATGAACAGTGAATCAGAGAATTCGTTGTTCCAGTGTTGCTAACTGTAAGTTCAATGGTACTTGTACTATTAATTGATCTTTAAATTTTAGATATTTCACCCTATTTTAAGAGGTAACTTGAGGAACTTTTAAATAGGGGGGCTACACACACACACACACACACACACACACACACACACACACACACACACACACACAAGTTCCTCCCCCGCACATTTTATAATATATATGTGTGTATATATATATATATATATATATATGTATATATATATATATATATATATATATATATATATATATGTTTATCTGTTAATTTAAAATCTTTATCTTTAATTTAAATCTCCTTGCTCTCCCTTACACTCTCTCGCGCGCTGTAATGCATCTTCCCATAATTTTATCTTTAAAAATTCATGTTTGATAATAATTTATTAATTATCGAAAATATATGTTCAAGTGCATCATAGCATATATATATATATATATATATATATATATATATATATATATATATATATATTATATTATATTATATATATATATTACACACACACATATATACATCGTAAAATACTAAGAAACGCAGAATTTGAAAGATTAGTAAATGTTCGACAGGCAAAGACCATTTTCTGGAAAGAAACGCAGTATTATGATGGTCCTTACTTACGCTTGTTCAGATAATGTTGATCCCAATCCCATGCCATGTATGGAAAAGCAACGTCGTGATGTAAAATTGCGAAAATGCTCTCAACCTCTCCTTATTTGTAGCTGGGTTATAAAGTATTGAGTAATGTTGAGCAATACTGCATCCCTGCTTGGTCTGGGACGTTGGTACATTTGCCCTGCAGCAAATGAGAGGAATTAGGCTGGATGTCTTTTGCCTTGCCACAGGGTCGGGTTGTTATAAGCGCCCTGACAATAAGAATGACCCTCCCTGTTACGAATTACTCTTTATTTATGGCCCTCAGTGTTCATAGCAAAATTGCCCCGGTCATAATTGGCCCCGGCAGCTCCTGGTGGGAATTGCGTCGCTTTGACGGTGGTTGTTTCTCGTACTGGTGTGATTATATATATATATATATATATATATATATATATATATATATATATATATATATATATATATATATATATATATATATATATGTATATATATTGTTTTTATCACGTTATAAATTAAAGATTTTTTTTTTTTGTATTCTTGTACATACTTTCTATGTAGGGGGTGAGTTTTCTAGTTCTTTTTTTAGTCATTTATGGTTATAAATGAATTAGTTACTGTTTTTGTATAATATTCATACTTGCTCATACCTAATATTTTACCCTGTTGGGTTTTTCCATACGGATTTTTATTATACCCTTCATTATAAGTCATCCTATCTAATGTCCTGTTTATTAATGGGTAATAGTTACCAAGAAGGGGCTCTTATAGACCAGCTTCTGTAGTTTTGGTTATGTTGACATCCAACTTAAGGTGCTGTCAGGTTCTGTAAATAACCTTATTTAATAGATGCTGCTGTTGATGACTAAGTTATGTTTTTTTTTTCTAAATAGTACCCCTATGAAGTAGGAGAACTTCATGCTTGTAAAAATGAATTTGCTGTTTAGATATTAAGCTTCTTTGAGATTCATTCTCGAAGGTTCATAGATGCAAGATTATTTCATAAATTGATATGATGAATCAGTGTACCGTTCATATACTTAATACCATTCTTTTATATTATACCACATTGTGAAATAAGGCTGATGGCGCATTGTGCTCACAGATTAGTTACCAAAAAATGTAAGATTTTATAAGTTTATGTAGTATTCCTTTATTACAGTTAAACTTACGTCTTTACATTACGTCTTTACAGAAATACGAATATGCTACCGCCAGGGGAAATTGTCTTTCACAAACACTGTTTATTATTTTCCTTTTCTACTAGATAGAAACCGAGACGGGAAAGTGATCTCATATTTGTAGTGGATGCTTCAGGATACAACAGATAAATTACCGCGTTTAGTTTTTTTTTTTTTTTTTTTTTTGTGGTATTGCATTCTTTGCGAAACCTTTACCCATTCAAGTCCTCCAGAAAGACAAAAAGTAAAAAGAACAGAGAGAAATACAAAAAAATTGTGCTATTTTCCTTGGGGAAACGGCAGCCCGTCCGGCTTCTTGAAAAGAGAGGAGGAGGAGGAGGAGGAGGAGGAGGAGGAGGAGGAATGTCTACTGTACAGCCCAGTCAAGTTTCGATCCTTACCACCCACGATGGCTGTGGGGGGAAGTCTCAACAAAAAGCAGTGTGGGTTATTGTCCGTCATTAAGAGGCGGCAGTGTAAGAACGATGAGTACTTTACAAATAACGCAGGCAGCTTACGCAGTTAATAATAGTTGGGGTCGTTCGATTGTCGATCATGCGAAAAAAAAAAATACCGAGCATCGTCAGGTAACGAATGATCTCAAGCGGTAGCAGTAATTTGATGAAACAAGCTGTTGCAACACGTGACCAAGAGAGAATTCTTTTCTTCTGCAACACGTTACCTATTGAGAATTCTTTTCTTCGGCAACTCGTTAACTATTGAGAATTCTTTTCTTTTGCAACACGTTAACTACTGAGAATTCTTTTCTTTTGCAACACGTAACCTATTGAGAATTCTTTTCTTTTGCAACACGTTAACTAGTGAGAATTCTTTTCTTTGCAACACGTTAGCAAGTGAGAATTCTTTTCTACGCTCGTTTTTGTTATCTGTGGTAGTAACATAGAGAAGCAGAGTCTCTCTCTCGGTCTCGATTACGAATTCATTCCAAAAGTAGGAAGGCAAGACATGATCTCGCTCTTTCTCGGCGACCCCCAAACCCACAACCCACAGAAGTATTATCGTATAGCAGTCTCTCTCTCTCTCTCTCTCTCTCTCTCTCTCTCTCTCTCTCTCTCTCTCTGTGTGTGTGTGTGTGTGTGTGTGTGTGTGTGTGTGTGCAATGAAGGTGGTCGCTCGATCAAGCGTTAGCTCTGACGTAGTGTTATTAGCCGCATGCAACTCTGTGGTTAAGGCCTGATACGATCTGATACCTCTAGATATCCTTCCGATATTCATCAGATGCCACTTGATAGCCTCTGACACAAGACGGACTTTTTTTTTTTTTTGTTGCAGTTGATGAAGTTTTGCGCTGATGGAAGGAAAAAAAAAGAAATTATTAAGTTTTCCCAGAGACCTGCAAAAAAAAGAGAAATTATTAATTTTTCCCAGAGACATGCAAAAAAAAAAAAAAAATTATTAAGTTTTCCCAGACATGCAAAAAGAAAAAAAAAAGAAATTAACTTTTCCCAGAGACATGCAAAAAAAAAAAAAAAATAAGAAATTAAGTTTTCCCAGAGACATTCAAGTTCTTTTTCATTTGCTGGTATTGTTGTGTTTGCTCTTACTGTTGTTTGTTGTGATAAAGTTTTATCGTTATTTTGAACAATTTTATCTCATCTCTTGACTTCTTCGTAGTAACTGCTTCTATTATACTTTTATTATTATTGTTATTATTATTATTATTATTATTGGGCCACCAAAAACGTATATATCCATATACACATATATATACACTTGTATATCTTTTTTGTCACATACACTGTGACATTTTTATATTCGCAAATAGCAAGCCATAAATATTTTTTAATGTCCAGTTCACCACACCTCGGGGATAACTTGTACCAAAGGGAATGATAATTGATAAGAGCCATCAGGAGAGGCATAAGATGGTATCGACGGTGCCGTACATATGCCCGTCGAATTCGTGTTTTGTACATATAATCGACCTCAACCCACCACCATGATTGCTCGTTAGTAAGTTTGTAACACGTAGCTAATTATGAATTTTTGTCACATACACCGTGACATTTTTATATTAGTAAGTTTGTAACACGTAGCTAATTATGAATTTTTGTCACATACACCGTGACATTTTTATATTAGTAAGTTTGTAACACGTAGCTAATTATGAATTTTTGTCACATCACATTTTTATATTAGTAAGTTTGTAACACCTAATTATGAATTTTTGTCACATTTTTTTATATTAGTAAGTTTGTAACACGTAGCTAGCTAATTATGAATTTTTGTCACATACACCGTGACATTTTTTATATTTGTAACACAAATATTTTTTGTCACATGCAACATATTAGTATTTGTAACGTTTAAATTTTTGTCCATGCACCGTGACATTTTATATATACCAGGCAAAAGTATCGGTTTGAATTCCACTGGATGTAAGTTATTCCTGAGATATAGTGCATTGGATATTAACGATATTTGCGGCTCAATATCTGTGAGTATAAAAAATCACATTCCATTGCTATTACTGACTTTCCTTGAACATTCACTGTAAAAGACTAAGGTAGAAACTTCTGGGACGTCATTCTCGCAGAATGACGTCATTGTCCAACTTCATTTTTCTTTTTTGATTGATTTTCACCATGAAGGTATAGTCGTTGTAAGTCTGAGAATATGACTCATTTACAGAAAATTAAATTTTCTTGAATTATGATCAGGTACTAAAAAATGAGTGTTGAACTTTACCTTCACTCCCGCTTCCTTTCTTGAATCTTGCTGTCCAACCACTCCAACTCCCTCTTTTCAGTCTTAAGCGCTGGATGGCCAAATTGCAACACAGCGCTTGGCTTGACCGCATCAATTTCATAAATCAATCAACCGGCCAAAATGAGTGGTGTTGGTGCTTAAACCCAGTGCATTGATTTCCCTCGAGTCCTTGCCCAACCTCTCAATGGATACCCATTTGTTCTTTACGTGTCTACTACCATGTTTTATTCTTATTTATTCACTTGGTGATGCTGTTTACTTACTTATTCAAGGTCTCACGGCAGGACGTGTGTCTGATGCATCTTTGCTTTGCCTCTGTAACTGGTCATAGCAGTTGTTAGAAAAGTTCATAATGTTTTGAGAAGTTGTATGGGGTTGGAACCATCTTCGCCGACGTCGTGAACACATCGGACTGCGGACCATTTTTTAATCCAATTCTGTTTTTGTTAACGAGTTATTATTGTTGTAATGAGGTTGGAATAAGATGTTAACAAGGTGATTCCTAGAAAAAAAAATTTTTTTTTGATCAGAGGAAAGTGTTGCCGAGTGTACCTTCAAGAGATGTACCTCAAATCCCAGACGGGGGTAATTGCACAGCTCAAAGTTCAGACACATTTTCATTTTTTCAGTTTTCACTAGGGATTAATATGTTTTCGATTTCATCTTGTCGAAATGTTTGGCCATAATAATAATAATAATAATAATAATAATTATTATTATTATTATTATTATTATTATTATTATTATTATTATTATTATTATAATATGCATGGAATATTTATACCCGAAAATGGGTTTACAAAGAAGCGGACGATTTTTTTATTGTTTGGTCACATTCAGTTATTGTTATTATTATCATAATATCGGATGAACACCATTTTCGTGGTTTTCGTATCAACGATTCAGCGTTACGGCACAGACCGAACGAAGTGCGCAAGAGAGATCTCGCTTGTTGTTGTTCTTGGGCATTTTTTTCGTCGCAACTGACGATGTTTTCTAAGAGCCTCGGTTTTGTAAGTGTTTGTGCATCATATGCGTTGGTGTGCTTGTCAGGCCGAAGATGCTGTGTTGGTATTTGTCTAAGGATTCCTTTCAATATCGTCGTCTGTTGTTTGAATGCACTGGAGGTTTTGTCTCACCAACATCCCCGCTACGTCTGTCAAAACATGATGTTTATCGCTTCATTTCATGATTTCTCTCCCCTTCTTCTGCTGCTGCCGCCATCGCCGTCACCGTCTTCTTTTCTCAGACAGGATCAAAAATAGGAAAGAAGAAAGAAAATAAGTCTCAGGTCATGAGAGTTTGTCTGATGGGTGGGGTTGGCGCAGCCGGATTACCTCTGGTTATCGGTCAGTCTCGTCGGCGTCACCTTCACACGAGCGCCTTTTGCCGAAGCGATGGCCTGTTTCAGTACCGAAGTCTCTGTGAAGTCGACTAAAACCTCCCTCTTGCATTCCTCAGGCTTTTCAGAAAGTACTGGCAAAGTTTACAGATGCCGTGGCGTGTCTCCTCAGCGAGAGCGAAAGGCAAAGGATAGCGGCCAAACAATTTGCAAATAATATGAATAAATCTTTTCCTCTCATGACCGATGCATCACCCGACAGAGACGGACGAAATTTCACTGCGCTTCGTTCGGTTTCTTCTGGAGATTCCAGTTGGTATGATCGGAATGCTTGTTGTTTCATTAACATTAATGAAACATTTCAGACAGTCGTTGGATAAATGCCGGCCGGAATACCAAACGGGAGGTGGTGCGAGGCCGCCTAACCCTGCATGGGTTGTCGTAGGCGAGACATTTAAATGAAATTGATAGGCTTGGGACGGAGCAACGTGGCTGCAGTAAGATGCATGAGTTGATATTTAAATTCCTGCAGTGGGCGAGAAGGGCTTAAGGAGCCGGGTGGGCAGCCTTGACAAAGAATGAATGATGGATGGATGGACAGAGGACGGAGCGGCCAATAGACAGACAGACAGACACACTCACTTGTGGAAGAAAAATTGTACTTAAGGAGACGACGAAAGGACGCTTTGTTTTGCTGCTTTAGATGGCTGCTGTTCATGCCTGCTGCTTTTTGCAAGAGTTGCATTGCTGCCTCTCAGATATTGAATCTCTCTCTCTCTCTCTCTCTCTCTCTCTCTCTCTCTCTCTCTCGTAAAATTTGATTGCATACTTCTTTCTCCCTGAGGCTGTCGGCATAACAACGGTAACTAACTTTTGTTTTTTTTTATGATCCTCTTATTCATTTCATCATTAGCTTTCATTTTTGTCTCAAGTTCTCAATATCTGGTTGTTAATTCTACAAAGCACTTTTTGAAGACTTGTCCATATCAATTGCATATTAGCATCTTTAATTGCCTGTCATTACTAGACAATTAGAAAAAATTACGAACCGTCTCCATGGTGTCTAGTCTTGGGTGTGTGGGATACGGCACTATTGCACCTGCTAACTCTGATGACGTCACTCTCGTCTCAAGGTCATTAAATGCCCAGCCAGTTTCATTGCCAAATGCCGCACGATGTTGCTCAACTTGTTACGAGAAATTCACTCTCCAATTGCTAGGGTGATAATTGACTTTTGCTTCTCAGTTTTTGTAGGCGGGGGGTTTTGAATTTATAAATAATTCGAAAAGACTTGAGTGTAGGACGATAATTAAAATTTATTAAGTGAAAATGGCTCTGCAACTCCGCATGTCTGCCTTGCAACCTACAACCCTACCGGCTCTCAAGTACGGAGTTGCCGGCTATTGTATTTCTCTCTCTCTCTCTCTCTCTCTCTCTCTCTCTCTCTCTCTCTCTCTCTCAAGTGCGTGTTATGTTTATTTATTTTTTAATTTAGTACTAGTAACTCAAACGATTTTATCGTTGTTGTGGAAAACTTACACAAGGTTTCATATTGTATGTTATTTCTCTGGTGTCCAGGTTGTATGTCGCTCACTGACCGTGAGAGGCGTATGCCTACAGTGCATAGAAAAAAAAAAATAGTGCCCTGAGCTGCAGCTTAGGAACAGCACGAAGGAGGACAAACTGAGAGAGAGAGAGAGAGAGAGAGAGAGAGAGAGAGAGAGAGAGAGAGAGAGAGAGAGAGAGAGAGAGAGAGAGTTTGATGAGATGAAATATTTGCCTCTTTTAACAGTGTGTGTGTGTGTGGTTTTATGTGCAGTTTCGGATCTCTCTCTCTCTCTCTCTCTCTCTCTCTCTCTCTCTCTCTCTCTCTCTCTCTCTCTCTCTCTCAGGCACGTTTTTAGTGGCAAAATATTCCATTCTCTCTCTCTCTCTCTCTCTCTCTCTCTCTCTCTCTCTCTCTCTCTCTCTCTCTCTCTCTCTCTGTCCAGACTTACATAAAAATCTCTTTGATGTCTCGCCACTCAAGACTAACATGTGACTTGCATTACCGTCGCTGGTTAATGATTCTAATTGGGTTTACACGCTAAGGTATTCTTCAACTAAGGTTGGTTTTTCGTTCGTCTCATTTTCTCCTTCTCTTTCTGGGAAGTTCGTAATAAGGCGAGGTTGAGGTGGCATTGAACGGAGCCTTTGGCTCTCTCTCTCTCTCTCTCTCTCTCTCTCTCTCTCTCTCTCTCTCTCTCTCTCTCTCTCTCTCTCAAGTTGTAGCTTGTTGATGGACGCTGTTTGTTTTGACTCGGTGATCTCATTGGCTGGAGAAGGAGTTTTGCCTCATGGTTTTCTTGGTATCGGGGCCTTTTGTATGATAGTTTTTTTCTCTTTCTTTTTAATGTTACGGTTGTTTTGAAGATGATTAGTGTATTCTGTGGCATGACGCATTGGTTTCATTGGGCGAGCTCTTGTATTGTGAACTCAAGATTGATTGGTTGAAGTTTTGTGTTGTAGTTTAATGGTAGGATGGTTGCATTTTTTGCTGATGCTTCATGTGGTGTTTTTTATATTATGTCTTGACGATCGCTTTCAATGAATTCAAAGTATGGTCGACCAGTTTTCTCCGGCAAATTTTGTTTTATCTCGAATATACTCCTTTTTTTCGCTGACCGTCATTTGGCCCTTTGTTGTGCCTTTTCTCTGTGTGGGTTAGTAAGATTTATTTACTTGAGTGTAAAGGAGAAAAACGCTAGCTGTTACACAGACGTGTTGGTTTTCCAGGGATGCAAATAAACACATCCATATGATTTATGCAGATGAGAATCCCTTTATCTCGGATATTAACCTATATGTATGCACATACGTACATACATACATACATCATAGCAAATTTTAGGGAATGAGACTGCTAGGAATGTGACCATCGCCACCCAGACTGCGACCCACCATGCTCACTGCTGAAGTCACCAGATTCACCTTGAAATTTAAAGGAACGTGCCCAAAGTGTTCAGCCTTATCTGGAATCGAATCCGTGACCTTTTGATGGTCAGCCGAACGTTCTAACCACTGGACCATGAGTACCCATATATCTACAGTATATTCGCGGCTGTAGACATAGCTGTTGTAAAAAAAAAAAAATAAGTGGCAAATCGATGGTATGTGGAGCAAACTGTTCGTTCTTATTATGTGAGAAAGAAGCTTGCCTCTGCGCCCTTGATAATGGGATTGAGTTCAGCTTGTGATTATTTGAATGAGAGTTATACACCATGTGATATTCGTGTTACGGTGTACCACTATCAAAACGCAGTTGGTTAGGCGGATAGCAAATGCAAAATCGTAACTCAGAACGTTCAGTCGCAAAATTCGGTATTGATTTAAAATGGTAAATTACTCTTTGAAGATGGAGTATCAGATTATACATGGTGAGTACTGGAAACTCTAGTCATTTGTTCTTGCCATTGAAGCCTGAGAAGTGTTATTTTAGTAGAAAGTGGTCCTACGTAACTATTCTTTTCTTGAGAGTTCATAGATTTTAAGAGGTTCAAATGCTTTATTACCTACTGCATATATATAATGTCATTTTTAACATTAATGAATAATGTCAGTTCTCTAAAATAAATATTCATAGGTTTCTAGGTCATAGATGGAAACATATTTGTGGTATCTTTTCCAGATGGATTAACTGTGTTTCTCAAGTATAGCACCAAAGTCCAGGACACGTGATATCCTTGCTTTAAACTTTTTATAGCTGGATTCTTGGTTGTGATATCGTTTTCATATCGATGGTTATATTGATTATTACTTAAGAATTAACTAGACCGGGTTTGACCTTTTATCAAGTCAGTGTCGAAGGAACATGATAGATGTTATCGACATGCCTGAATGAGTCTGACAATATTAGTGAGTAAGGGTGTGTACTGGATTTTTCTCCATTACACCGGGTTTGATCTGAGACTGGTGCTTAAATGGTAAATATCTTTGAGACCAGTGACAGAACTTAGGAGTCTGGTGGGAGGGGCAGTCACTGGTTCATTATGAGTACGGGAAATTATTATTCAATGGTCCGTCATTTTAGTGTTCAAGGAATGTGTTTTAGGAGCTCCATTATTTTACTGTAGACGAAAATAGTATGCAGCAGGATGATTTTTAATATTCACTAAATATATGTGGAAAGCCATGGATGTTTACTCTTCCAGAATGTTACTCTGTAGGCTTTCGGATCATCATTATGACCCATCTATAAATTTTGTTGTGTGATTAGGTAAAGATTATTATTATTATTATTATTATTATTATTATTATTATTATTATTATTATTATTATTATTATTATTATTATTGTTTTGTTTTGTTGTTTTTCTTTAGTCCTGAACCATACGTTCATACGTCGGTCGTCTATTTACTTGCCTTGTTTACCTTTCCATGACATTGAGACCAGTCGACCTTGCGTTGCATTGTTGATCAATCTTGCTATTCCTCAGATTTTCAGACTCATCACATCTTCCATATGCTCGGTGTCTGGCTTTAGTGCAGAGAATTTGAACTAATGACATTGTGTTCTTCTTTAACTGCCAGAAATAATGACATCGCTTCCACATTCATATCGATTATGACATTACAGCAGATCGAATTTTTAGAATTGTAGCAGACCTGATGAATTAGAGTTCTGTGGCTGAACTTTTTAAATTTGGTAGGGATTCTGTGCTTCTCTCTGCGTGTTTCATGCTTAGAAAAAGGGAAATAAATCTTGGGAAATTTGAATGGACGGACAGGCAGACTAGTGAATAAGGCAAAAAACTTAAGATCGTATCGTTCATAAGGGCTTTGATCTATATCATAGAAGATAACATATGAAAAAGTTTTTTTTTTTTTTTTTGTCTGGAGTCTGTATGGTTCAAGATGGTTGAAGCTGCAACATGATGACATTCGATGGTTGTAGAGGTGTAGATATATACACACACACACACACATATATATATATATATATATATATATATATATATATATATATATATATATATATATATATATATACACACATATATATATATAAAATTTTTAAAATTTATTTATTTGTTTGTTTTCTTTATTGAAAACTAGATTGCTAACGTTAAAGCGTTAAAAAAGGGATTAGTGTGTGTGGTATTTTGGGAATACATTGGCGGAGATCAGAGATACAAATGAATTAATGGTATGAATCCATGGTTTTAAAAGCACTGCTGATTTTCGGAGGAGGAGAACCGCGTTGAACGACGTACACACGTAATAGAGGAAGTTAATTTTGAGGGAATATTCATTACCAGTTGTATGAGATACACTGACATAAGAAGAAACGTATAAGACAGAACCGATGGCCAAGTCTCGAGGCAACAAGGAAGCCTGTGCTTGAATAAGTTAGCTAGAAAATAGTCTGGGTGTGAAGCGCATCATGTGACCAAGTTTGCTTTCATTGTTGATGAAAGTATGAAGCGAGTTACAGCAACATAAATACGTGCATAAGAAGAGGAAAGAATGAGACAGAAGAAAGTATAAAATTTAGCATTAGATTTGAAGATTTCTTGAGCAAAAGGAAAAATAGGTTAGACTGCGATCTTCGGTTGAGTACCAGAAACTAGTATATGTGACCAGTGTTGGCATGGATGAATGTGAGAGTTATAAACAGTGGCGAAAAGGCGAGTCTTAGGGAAGCAACGTGCATAGGTAAGAGAGCGTAGGGTTCGAGGAACAGAAAATGGGCAGCCTAGGTGTCAATAATAATTTAGAATAAAGATGTTAAAGTTTGTGCTCCCAATTTTATATGAATGAAAAGAACAGATAAGACTAGCGTAGGAAGTCATTTTGGAGGAAAAGATGTTTCGTGCGGTGACTATACATTCCATAAACTTCTGAATTTTTGTGCCAGGTAATACGAACAATTGCAAAATGAAAGAATACTGATGACTATTTTGGAAAGAGCAACACGGACCCTTCACTGCTTTGCGTGAATGGAAGAAGCTATCGCAAAAGAATTCTCGGACAAGTGAAAAACTAGGAACTTCCTGACTTACCTCGACGCATATTTTTTCAGAGGAAAACCAGGACATTTAAGAGAAGATCGGGGCGTAGCAGAAAAAAAATACAGAACCGAGAGAAGTAGCAGAACGTAGACGTGTGTCCTGGTAATGCTGATGGGCGTTTTGTGTGTGTGGGTGTATGAGTCACCGAAGGACATTACAGAATAGATTAGTTTTACTTGAGAAGACTGCCTGTGGTACGAAAGAAATTTATAAGGGTTGGGGAATGTCTGTACGTGTTTATATATTGCGTCTGTTTGTGTTGCTGGTATGCAAGTGTGTTGGCGATACATTGTGCGATTTATGTTCATGTAAGGGGGGGATTATTTTCGTATTTATTTGTATAAGTGCATTTGTGTATTGACATATAAAAAAGCTGATGCCATTGAATACCTTGAGTCATAGTAAAATCATAAGAATTCCTGTTCTTTTAATTGGAAGTTTCCAATCCGCATTAGACTTCGTATTCCCGTAAAGATTCATTTCTGTTATTGCATGTGCAAATTTTTCAAGAAAACACCTGTCTCCCACTTCTTACTTTTATTTCTTTAATTTTTGTTAGTTTTAATGTAATGGTATCTAGATGAGTATTAGAAAAATGACAGGAGATATCTGTATTCCCTTCTGATTGGAACGAGCTAAAGCCAAGCGCTGGGACCTATAAGGTCATTCAGTGCTGAAAGGGAAATTGAAAGTAAAAGGTTTTAAAGGTGTAACAGGAGGAAAACCTCGCAGTTGCACTGTGAAACAATTGTTAGGAGAGGGTAGAAAGACAGAGGGAAGAAAGAGAATATGAACGGAGGTACAGTAAAAGGAAGGAAAGGGGTTGCAGCTAGGGGCCAGAGGGACGCTGCATAGAACCGTGGGTAATACCTACAGTGCACCGCGTGAGGTGCACTGACGGAACTCTCTCCCTACGGGGGAACGAACATCATAAATGTTCTGCTAAGTTAAGGAAACTCATTTTTCCTCATGTGCAGTCAAAATTTGGTAAAGCGTTCTCACGCACTTTTCACGATCTAGGGCTTTTGCGGCGGCCTCTCCTACAGCACGAATACCTATTAATGTTAACTGGTTGATTATTTGCAAAACCTATTGTAATTTTTGCAATATTTTAAATCCCAAGACAGGGTGAGGTTTAGGTTTAGGGAACCGAACACAGCTTTTTCTTCCGTATTATGCATTTAGAGAGAGAGAGAGAGAGAGAGAGAGAGAGAGAGAGAGAGAGAGAGAGAGAGAGAGAGAGAGAGAGAAGACACTTAAGTAATTTTTGTTTCCTATTCAATTTTAGAATATTGCTTTTTATTTTTCTATTTTTTTTATCCGTATTGAAAGAATATCTGTATTAATAAACATTCTAAAAGCAACTTTATTCTGTTCCTCAAGGATTCTTGGATACAGCTGTATATGAGGAACATGAGAGCTACATTGATTTTCGTGCAGCTTAACGTACTTCCCAGTATTTAAAGTTGATGAACATTTTGTAAAGAATCTTGTCATTTTTCATAAAACGATTCGTTTTTGTATTTCATTATGCCGTTGTGCATTTTCAACGTATTCATTATGTTGAGACCCAAACATTACCTTTCTATGCGATTTTTTTTTTATCAAAATTAGTAGTATAATTTGCAATGTATTTAAATGTTATAACTTGCTGATAGATATACGGTTTGCGTAAGTTTCATTAGTGACCCCTTCTGTGAAAGTAATCTAAAGTTTTAAAGACTTGAAAACAAGTCTTTCGGAGAGGACTGCTTTGCAATCCCAAAATTATGGTGATGTCCTTAATAGATATTCTCGTATTTAGCTTGTCTTCTCTGATCTTAAGTCAACTTTTAAAAACAATGAGTGATCTCGTTTGTTCATGTCAGCCGTTTAAAAACAATGTCAGTCGTTAGTTAGACGTTTTATGTACCCGAATCACCACTGTGGGCACTCCATCTGCACATCAACAAGTTCATTAGTCTCGAACTCCCGTCGAATACTTACTTACTGTTATTTTATCCCATTCATCCTTCCAGGACGTGCTTTGAGAGCTGAAAGGTATGGACGGGGCTGATGAATTACATTCGTGTGCTGTCGACTTTTATTTTGACCTGCACAGGATTTTTTCCTTGTGCAGCTCTACAGAGTCAGTTGCCAGGCTGAATAAGAGGTGGTATCAGTTTTGGGATTCGTTAGCGTTTGCAGTTGCCAAATTTGATATATGCAACAGTGCCTCTGTTGGTCGTGTGTGCATTAAAAGTGTAAGACAGAGAGAGAGAGAGAGAGAGAGAGAGAGAGAGAGAGAGAGAGAGAGAGAGAGAGAGAGAGAGAGAGAGAGAAAGTTCCAGCGCATTAGTATAAAAGAAATTATAGAGCAGGTCCATTTGTCACTTGGCTTTCGTTAAAAGTTTTTTTTTTTTTTTTTTTTTTTTTTTTTTCAAAAGTTGAGGCTCAGACGGTGTACAGAAAGCCACTTTGCCTTTTATTACTTGGGATTAGATTGCTCTAAAGACGCGACTTGGTACCATGCTTGACTGGTGAGACTTATCGTTTTAACTTGAGTTTTTTCAACATTGATTGATTTGAAGGATATTTGACGATTTTGACGTTAAATTTCCATAATATCCACTTTTGGGGGGAGGGGGAGATCAAAGTAACTGTCCATAACTCCAGTGTTGAAGGTGCATGTTTTTTTTTTTATGAATTTCGTCTATCATTGGTTTGTAAACATGCCACAGTCAAGAGGATGAACAGCAACCTCCGCACGTTCAGTGAAGTTTGATTGCATTCATTTTTCTCCTGGGATGTTGACATTTTTTTCTCACGCCTTACCTTCAACTATATCAAGAGGAAAAAAAAATATATTTTTAAAAATTTTTATGGTCACATATTAGTTTTGTATCTGCGTCTTTGTTCATGTCTTCCTTTGCTTTACGCAGGCGTCAAAAATGTGGCATTGTTTTGTCAAAATCATATTGAAATAAGTCTGAAACTGCTGGAAAAATTGGTTTTAAAGAAGATAAACGATTTAATTATTCATCTTAGTCAAATCATGAGATTTGCAGATTTAGCTTATTTAAAATGCTGGGGGTGATGCAGGGGTATGCTGCTGACTAAGCAGTTATTTGGGGCTGAGGCTGGTTTTGAAGGTGTCTGTTACGTGATTCTCCCGAAAGCAGAATCAGGGACCCGCTGGTTTATCGAGGAAATAATGCGTGTCAAACCTTTAGGTCTTGCAGTGGTGTCACCGTAAGCACCCACTTTTAACCACAGTCCGCAAGCCCACTGTTTCCACTTGCAGTCGGCGTAGATTATGAAAACATTCCTTTGTTCTATTTGATACCTTTTTGCCTCCAAAGTGACCTGACTGTACCATTTCTCATCCACTATTTGCGATGAATCTTAAAAATATTTTTCAGGAAGCTGGGCAGTTGCTTTCTTCGATTTGCTTTTCTTTCCACGATTGCTTTTGATTTATTCCTTCGGTCTCAGGCTAGATAAATCAGGCTTAGATTAGATAAGTCGGGCTTGGGCTAGATAAGGCCATAGAGGAGTCTGTCCCTTTGGCTTTAGAATGGTGTAGGAAAACTGACTTCTAAAAACCGGATGTATCGTCTTTGCACTTGTTCCCTAATCCTTTAAAGGCAGACACAACAGTGTCCATTGTAATGTCTAACCAAGCCAAGTATTGCTTTACACATGAGGCTGAATCACATTGCAACAGTGAAAGTTAGGGAAGTGGATATTCTGACTTCAGTTCATTTCAAGGGGAAATGTTTCGTTGTCGTCCATATCCACGTATTGAGCTGTTAGAGAGAGAGAGAGAGAGAGAGAGAGAGAGAGAGAGAGAGAGAGAGAGAGAGAGAGAGAGAGAGAGAACGCTAAGATTTTGACTGAGAAATGTGTAGGGTTGTGATTTTTAGAAAATGTTTTTTCAGTGCTAGTCTCAGTCACGGTATGACAAATCACTGTGAAATTTTTAGGGTAATAATAAGATTAGGAAAAAACGAGGGGAAAACTGATATTTTAAGACACATTACGAATAACGGGAGTGAACATTAGCAGAAACTGTAGAAGATATGTAGAAAACAGATGAGGCAGAATAAAAAGAAATTTATAGACTAACAAGACGTGTAGGAGTTGATACGATTAGGGGGGGGTTCCTGTGAAAAGCTGTCAAGTCGAAGGGCTGTAGAGCACACCTATCAGAGTTTGGGAAGTGTGAATTAACCGGTTTCCTTAAATAGAAAATAGTGTTCTTCCTTGACACAATCAGTGAATTAGGTACCTAGCCGTTAGTCGACTTTGGTGAGTGACATCCAAGGTTAGTAATCTCATTCCAAAAAGCTTGCTAAAAAGAAAAGGTTAACACCCTTTAGAGCCTCTCTCTCTCTCTCTCTCTCTCTCTCTCTCTCTCTCTCTCTCTCTCTCTCTCTCTCTCTCTCTCTCTCTCGGGGATAAGGCGTATTGTGGAGAAAAATACCTTATTTATGTAGCGAACACTTCCTATGCATGTTTTGGAGAGAGAGAGAGAGAGAGAGAGAGAGAGAGAGAGAGAGAGAGAGAGAGAGAGAGCGTCCATGCTGCATCTGAGTGCTATCGTACTCGCCATCACCACCACTACCACCACTACCAGCATGAGTGTGAGCGTCCCCCCTGAACATCTTTTTGCCGTTTTTTTCGCTTTTTTTTTTTTTCTTTTTTTCCCTTGAGGTCTCCTGAGTGGATTTAGCCATTAGTAAGTGGCAGTTTATGTTGCGTCTTATCAGGGACTCCAGTTCTGTCTTTAATTAATTGTTCCTTTTGTGAATTACTTCAGTTAATTTTTTTTTGTGTTTGTTTTGTCTTCTTAGCCAACTCTGTGAAGGATTCGTTTGCCCTTGATAACTTTAGGACTGCTTTTTATTCTGTTATGTGATTGATTAATATACACACACACACACACATATATATATAAATGGATGTGTGTATTTTGTATGTGTGTGTACGCATGTGCCAGCATACCTCTGAAACGCATTGAGCAATTTCAACCAAACTTGGTATACATATGACTCACTATCTAGAAATCAAAACTGGGGGGGGGTAAGACATCACTAGCACCAAAGGGGACGAAATGGGATTGGGGTGGGAAGGGCTTCCCTGAAACGGGGCCGGTTCTGCCCGTGGACTTAGTAAATCTACGGATTATCATGCCTAATTTCGGTATACATATGACTACTATCTGGGAAAGAATACTATGGGGGTAAGACATCAATGGCACCAAAAATAAAAAGTTAAGTATACCTTAGTTTAACCAGACCACTGAGCTGATTTACAGCTCTCGGGGTGGGGTTGGGAAGGGGGTGACAGAGAGAGGGGGAGGAGAGGGAGAGGAAGTGAGAGAGAGAGTAGAGGGGGTGTTAGGGGGAAGAAAGAGGGAAAGAGAGAGAGAGAGAGAGGAAGTGTGAGAGAGAATGGAGGGGTGTTAGAGAAGAGAAATAGGGAAAAAGTAAGAGAGAGAGAGAGAGAGTATTGGGGGTGTTAGGGAGGAGAAAGAGGGAAAAGAGAGAGAGAGAGAGAGAGAGAGAGAGAGAGAGAGAGAGAGAGAGAGAGAGAGAAAGAGAGAGAATATCAGTTGTCATTCGGAGTTATCCCAGGCAGCTCCAGGTTGGTCAGCTTGTGTGTGTGTGTGTGTATATATATATATATATATATATATATATATATATATATATATATATATATATATATATATATATATATATATATATATATATATATATATATAGATGCATGCATTCCTAGTCGGTACAGTCTGTACTACTCTCATTTATGTTTTCTGTCTTATTCCCAATTTTGAATTGACTTTTCTGTCTTGAGGGTGCTGTACAATTTCTCTTAAAGTATCTACGTCGGTAGTTAACTCAGGAGTTGTTCTTATTATTATTATTATTATTATTATTATTATTATTATTATTATTATTATTATTATTATTATTCAAAGCGAATTGTCTTCTGTGGGCCGAGAAAGAGTTAAGGTAATAGAAATGGACGACCTTTCAGCTGCGATGGAATCACATGTATAAACGCTACAAATTGCAGGCATCAGAAAAAATTCGTCCAGTATTTCATAACATATTGAATAAATATAATACAAGATTTAGGCTTGTGAAAAGGACAATAAAACATGCGAATGTCCGTGCTTTTTGTGTGTATGTATGGAGTCCACTTTTTCCTACTGAGTTTCTTCAAGCCCGAATAATTCAAGCCCGTATTGTAGGGTGTTTGAAAGACAGTTTGAAGGCCTCCACATTGACCCGAAGATGAGTATTCCAGTCACAAGGATGAGCATTTCCCCCTGGGAATGAGCATTCCTTAAATGGGGACGAAAGTTGTGTCTCAGGAAACTAGTGCCCTTTCCGAGAGATGAGCAGTCCTTTTTCTTCAGAAAAACATTCCCCCTTTCGACGAACACGCCCATTTTTTAGATCAGAATTTCAATGGGAAGAGCATTCTCTCCCTTGAGAGGAGCATTTGTTCTCTGCTGTTTGAGCATTCCATCTTTTGGGATGAGTATTCCTTCCCTGTGGGCTTCAAAATTCACTTTCTGGATATATACATTCTATCACGGGTTTGAAGATTCTTTCCCTAAAGATGGGTGTTTCTTCCTTAGAAAAGCTTATTCTCTCTCTCTGTGGTAAACACTTCCTCCCTGAAGAAGCATATTCCATCACTGGCTTTAACCGGTCCCTCACTTGAGATGAACTTTCCTTCCCTGGAGAAAAGTATTTCATCGCCACGGTTGTGCATTCTTTCCGCGAATATATTTATGCTGTCACTGAGATTTAGCATTCTTACCTTGGAGATGAGCATTGAGAAGAGAATTCCATCTGTGGGACTCAGCATTTTATATCTGGAGATGAGCATCCCCTAAATGGTGAAGAGGAATCCACCAGGTTGAGCAGTCTCCATGAAGACGAGCATTCTATCAGTGAGGTTGAGTAATCATTTTTAGAGATAAAGATTTTCCCTTGAAGAAGAAAATATACTTAGTGAGCTCGAGCATTTCCTCCAAGGGGATGATGATCATTCCATCACTTGTTTTGAGTATTCTTCTAAGGTTAGAGCCGTTCTTCGTTGGAGATGAGAAATCCTTGAATGGTGTTGAAAATTCCCTTTCTGGAGTTGGATCTTGGTAAGCATTCTTTCCCTGAAGAGGGACATTCCTTCACTGGGTATTGCATTCCACGACCGAGTTTGAGCATTCTTTCCGTAGGTGAGCACTCCATCCCTGGTGTTGACCATTCTTTTGTTAGAGAGGAACATTCCTTCCCATTGAGAAGAGTATTCCTCACCGGAGTTGAACTTTCACTTGCTGGTGATGAATATCCTTTTCATGGAGAAGATGCTGAACATTCTTTATTGTGGAGCTGAACATTCGTTCACAGTAGAAGAACGTAACCTCTTTTAGGTGGAGCATTGAATAAGGAATAAGGTTGAGTATAACCTACCTGGAGAAGAGCATTCCATCACTGGGGAGACACATTCTTTGGGTTTGTAGAAGAGTATTCATTCACTGAGTTTGAGCAAACCTTCCTGGAGAATTTCAGTCCCTCCCTGGGACGGAGGGTTCCTCCCCAGAAATGAGCAAGTCTCCTTATGAGAAGAGCATCTCTTGGGGTTGAGCATTCTCTCCATGGAGACAAGCTTTATTTCTTTGGTGATGAGCATTCCTTGCATTCTTTCCTCAACTTTAGAACAACATTCCTTCACTGGTGTTGAGCATTCTCTTTATGCAGACTTGTATGCCATCGTTATGGGCTGGGAATATTTTTATGGGAAGTGAGCGTTCTTTACTTGGAGAAGAGCATCGTTTTCCTAGGACAGGAACTTTAGAGTTCCCTCCCTTGAGATGAGGATACTTTTTCTATTGGAGTTGAACAATCTCTGGATAAGATCATTCCTTAGTAGGAGAAATTCATTCATTAGCTTAATTTTGAAACAACGTTACTAGTTATTTCTTTATCAAATGTATTTGCTCTATTTACTGGAATTACAACTTGCCTTTAGAAATAGACGATATCGATGTCTTGATCTTTATGGTAACATATTTTGATTCGAATTTTAGTTCGTTGTGACCATTTCAAGTGGAACCAATCATTGGGACTTCAGTCTCTCTCTCTCTCTCTCTCTCTCTCTCTCTCTCTCTCTCTCTCTCTCTCTCTCTCTCTCTCGGAGCATATCCTCGTATTACGTGTCTGTGGTTGTGTGTGGTCCTTATTCAGGTGTAGGTGGATTCTGGGTGCCTGCCAAAAGGTAACCATGTTTTTTTTAAGACTATATTTAGATTGCATTGAAATTTTCCATTATTTGCTTCTGTCCGTTTTTCTAACATCAAATCAGATACTATACACACGTATACATACACACACAAAACACACACACACACACACACACACACATATATATATATATATATATATATATATATATATATATATATATATATATATATATATATATATATATATATATATATAGCGCAGTAGTCGTTTCTGAATCTCTGACTCTTTGGAGCTAAGGTAAAGTGAATGCGATATTAACTGGGTGCTTTTATCTTCATTTGTAAGTATCTAAAAATGTCATTTGCAAAATTTCTATGTATATATACAGTATATATATATATATGGAAAAAGCAAGTTAAACGAAGAAGATGAATATATATATATATATATATATATATATATATATATATATATATATATATATATATATATATATACATATGTATATGCAGTATATGTGTATGTGTGTATATATATATACACATATATATACAGATATATATACTTATGCATATACATATATATATAATTTATATATATATATATATATATATATATATATATATATATATATATATATATATATATATATATATATATACATATACACACACACACTCGCATTTATGCAATTACAACTGAAAGTCGTAGTTTCAACTTTTATTGTATCTCACATGATGCAACACTTTAAAGATATCGTTCCAATTTTTCTAATAGTGACTTCTAATACCATGGTCTGATTGCAACAGTAATTACGCCTCTCTCTCTCTCTCTCTCTCTCTCTCTCTCTCTCTGTTGGATTATTGATGGGGCTCTGACTGGGGTTACTACCTTCATTTGCTTATTTTCCTCCCCCTCTCTCTCTCTCTCTCTCTCTCTCTCTCTCTCTCTCTCTCTCTCTCTCTCTCTCTCAGATTATTATTGATGGGACCTCGACTGGGGTTACTACCTTCATTTGTTCGACTTTTCCTTTCCCATTCCTCTTCTCTTCCTCGTCTTTCTCCTCCTCTTGTCACGCCTATTCTCAACCTCCTCCCACCCCCAGTCTCCATGCCTCCTCCTCCTCCTCCTCCTGTTGACTCCGTCTTTGATCTTGCAAGGAGCCAGACGACCTTGCTAGAGGTGGTGTAGGCTTGACCAAGGTTATTAAAGACCCAAGTTGCAATCCGGTTGCTGCTGCTGCTGCTGCTGATGCTGGCGCTGGCGCTTTAATAAAGCGGGCAGAAAACTCGACTGCATGAAATCTCTCTCTCTCTCTCTCTCTCTCTCTCTCTCTCTCTCTCTCTCTCTCTCTCTCTCTCTCTCTCTCTAAGTCATTATTGAGGCTTTTAGCTAAGCACAGTGCTATGTATCACCACTGTCTCCGTATTTTTTTTTCTAAGTCCTCAGGACGAACGTCAGGGCCATCAATTGGTTCGTTCGCCTTATCCTCGAAAACACCTTCTATCGTCCTGACGTCACTCGATGACAGACCGTAATGACCCCCTTGCAATTCATACGCTGATTCAAAGGTCAGACTTGTGACCTCAAGAAGCAGAGCGAGTCAGCTTCGTCGCTGGCATTGATTAAATTGATAAAATGAACTGCTTGCTTCCTCGGTTTGCAAAGCTGAACTGAATTAGTTACTGAATTGCATGCAAAGATTAGGATTTTTGTCGATGAGTGTATGTCGTAGTTCTTTTGTGTGATTGTTTTAGTTCTTATAAAGAATTCTGGTCTTAGTGATAATTCACTTTGTATTTTTAGCTCTATTGCACAGACTCTTTCGGAAAAGTGGTGAGATTTCACCAGGGCAATGTCAATGTAGAAGTGGCTAATTTTGAATTTGTTTTGAATGTATTGTATCCAAAGGCTTGACGATGGAATGCAAAGACTGACCGATGCCATCATTGGTTCTTCTTGATATCCAACAATTTTCTTATGTTCTCAGTAAATTATAAAATGTATAGCATCGGGACATCCTTAAATGAACGGTCTATCTTCTCTATTATTATGCTGTATTAAGTAATTTTTAGGAACAGACCTCTATTAAACGAACTTTAGCTGACCCTCCCTGAGAGCATTATTATAAATGCGTTGAAAGCCATTGAGTTGGTAAAAGTTAATATCCAGCGAAGTTTAGTCCCAGCTACTTTTAGACTTCTTGTCATTTGTTGTTCCTGGGGAAGGGCTGAATCTTGGTTTGGATAAGACAGAACCATTCACCTCGTTGAGTGAAGGAGTGACGCTAACCAGACGCTTTGAAGAAAGTTGAAGTTAGCTACAGTTAAGGAGTAAGGAGACGAGCATCGCCACTCGCTAGTTTCTTAACCACTCAAACGTTTTTTTTTTTTTTTTTTTTTAGCTGGGTAGCCTCGTTGCATGACTGTGCACAGACCTCCGTCTGAGCACTCCATCAGAATGTCAACCACGACACAGAAGTTGCTTCCATTTTCTGGCTATCAGTTCTAGACTTGGTCTTCCGCAGCAGTCGCCGTTTCGTCCAAAAGAGGGGTTTCTTGCGACTCTGCTTCCCCATCAATGTGATCGCTCGGGCATTTGTTATGCTTGTCGGTTCATTATTCAAGACCTGTGCAGCAGTGCCATTTTTTCTTGACGAATGTCACATTTATTCAGTTCTTCTTAGGCTGTTTATGACTGGCTACGAATTGTCACTTTTCATTTTGGTTACATATGAATGTGTGTTAGCTTTCGTAAGCACCATGTACAATTACACAAACACACGCATATATATATATGTATTATATATATAATATATATGTATATTTTATATATATATATATATATATATATATATATATATATATATATATATATATATATATATATATATATATATATATATATATATATTGTGTGTGTGTGTATGCTTTTGGAGAGAGAGAGAGAGAGAGAGAGAGAGAGAGAGAGAGAGAGAGAGAGAGAGAGAGAGAACAAGAAAATATGTGTTAAAACAAGGAAGAAACTTTCGGATTTCCCAGAGTATGAACATAATTTTATTCGGTGATTTATTTTGAGTGAGGAAAAGATTTCAGCTTAGAAAATATTACAGAAGGAATTTTGGCGTAGAAAAAAATCATTATTAAAAAATTAAAAAAAACTGAAATGTGTAATATTACTATTTTAAAGCTGTTTTTGGTCATCATGATCATCTTTATGAGTATTTTAATTTTTTGTTTTTAGATTCGTTTAACAGTCGAATAACAGGCAAGGTCTTAATTGCACCAGGTGTCTGTAGCGGAAATGGACAATGTAAGTATTTGTTATTTTTCCCCTTTTGTGCATCAAAAATTAAAGGTGAGTGGGGGGATGAGGAAACATGCTTTTTAAACGGTCTGTTCTTCATTTAAATAATTTCTATATACGTTACTTGTCTCTCCATTGTTTATACTTTTTCTTCGTGTAATTTAATTTTTTTTTAGGCGTTTTGGTGCGTTGTTTCTTTACAGCAGCTCTCTCTCTCTCTCTCTCTCTCTCTCTCTCTCTCTCTCTCTCTCTCTCTCTCTCTCTCTCTCTCTCTCTCTCTCTGCGTGTGTGTGTGTACGTTTTCACTATTTTGGTGGTGTTTTAATTTTTTTGAGTAACTAGCCATTTGTGAATGTGTATGAGAATGATTGAAGTTATGTAATAGTAAGACTGTTGTTATGATACACTGAAAACGGTTTGCATTTACTTGTTTTATTCTTGTGAAAGAAATCCTTAATAAGAATGAACATATCCAAATTTTAGTGATATGTATAGATTCTCTCTCTCTCTCTCTCTCTCTCTCTCTCTCTCTCTCTCTCTCTCTCTCTCTCTCTCTCTCTCTCCCCTGCAGTTAAGCCAGTAAGAGAATTTGTCTGGCACGGACTGATGACCCTGGAAGGGGGCCCAAGCTGGGCTATGGAGCCCCTTTTGAAAAGCTCCAAAGACTCAAGTTGCAAGTAATGGTTTAGCCATGAAGAGAGCGAAGGGTACACCATACGAGCATTCCCTCTATAACGGGAGTTGGGATTTTGAAGGAAGGCAACTCTGGAATGGTGATCGAAGAAATTTTTCGTAGGACGGGGCCTTGTAATTTATCTTGCCTCCTTAGGAAGTCGAGTATACTTCTGGTTACGTGTATGCAGGTTGAAGGGGTGCGTCTGCCCCCATTTCTTGGTTGTGGTTGCTGTCTAGATGTTGTAAACACGTAAAATGGGACGTTTTCTACGTTGTATAGGGGGCACATGGGAAGAACTTCTGGGTGAAAAGTTTCCTCTCCACGCCGCCGATTTCAGACGTCTCCTCGTGTACCAGAATTGTGCGAGTGCTTAGAATTGTTGTAGGCCTATGGCGGCTTGTGAGATTCCACAGTGTACCTAATATAGAATCAGAGTTTACAAAAGGCTGTTTCCTGGAAGGCGAGGAGAAGATGAAGGAGAAAAACCAAAAGATGGAGAGGACGAAGAAGAATGGTTAGGCATGATGGCCTGTTGCAAGGGACTTGGCAGTGTAGGTCGAATCAAGGTTATTAAATGTCCACGTACTGCAATCACCCTCCTCATTCTATCCCCTCCTCCACGCACCCCCTCCTTCCCTTCCCCTTCCCTTCCCTCCCCTTAAACCCCCCATGCTGTCTATACAGGTATTCGACCCCCACCCTCCCTTCGTCTTTAGGGAGCCCACACACTCTATCACCTTCCTTATCCATCTCGTGGGTGTTGTATTGTTCATTGAAAGATTTGGAAGTATTTTCCTATTTTCCTGCTTGACCATCATGGAACTATAATGAGTCTACGTAAACGGTTTAGAATGAGTCCAGCAACGTGATACATTTGAGCTAGAGAAAAAAAAAAAAAACCCTGTCATTTAAAGACTAGGAAAAAAAAATTATAAAGATATTCCATACTAAATGACTCTCGAACAGTTTTCTCTTTAGAGGCGTAATTTTTCGTAATGTTGTTTTGTACAGGGATAGTATCTCTTAAAATGGTATATTAGTTCGTGATGGTTCTTTCTTAAAACATTGCCTTGCGTAAGGTGTTTGTTGATTGGCCTCCTATTGAATTTCTTTCGTCCCCAAATCTTCTCACGAAGTTACACCACTTAGTCTCTATCGCCTAAACAGAATTATGTTTGGAGCTTGTATTTCTGTTGCATATGTGTTTATATATATACTTACATATATATATATATATATATATATATATATATATATATATATATATATATATATATATATATATATATATATATATATATATATACATATATATATATATATATATATATATATATATATATATATATATATATATATATATATATATATATATATATATATATATATATATATATATATATATATATATATAAGATATATATATATAAAAGAGAGAGAGAGAGAGAGAATTGTGGGTGTGCACACACACACACACACGCGCGCGCATATCTAACTTGCAAATCAGTTGGTGCTCATGCAATATTTCACCATCTTCCTCTTTCTCGTAGAAGTAGCTCTATGCCATTCTTCACCCTGTTTAACTAAGTCGTCTACCGGCCGGGCACCTAATTTTCAACTTAGGTCAGCAGAAACACAATGGAGTGGGTGCAGAGAAAAATAAAACTACAATTACTTCTATGTTCACCCATTTCGGTTTCTCTCTCTCCTTTTTTTTTCGCCTAATTTCCGAATTCTGACCAGTTTTCTCTAACTTAACGTCTTCCATTCTCTCCACATGACCAAACAATCCCGACACGCAAACTGTTCTTCGCAAAGTGTTCCACAGCTGTTTCTTTCACCTAATCGAAAAGTTGGCGCAGCAGTCCTTTCATACATCCCGTTATTTAATTCCATAAGTACTCCTCTAAAGTTCCATAAATAATAGAGATCCTGTATCTTCCATTTGGTGTTTTATAAAGAGACATTAACTTTTTTTTCAGTAGAATCGAGGCTCTTTCCGACTTCATTGTCCCTGAAGTTATTTGACCGTTCGTTGTTGGTTTGACAGACTCAGCAATTGTACCAAAAATTGAAGTAACGATTCAGGTGCGAATTCTTGGCCAGCGTCAAGTTGTATATTGTAAAATGTCAGGTGCTGATGAACAGAAGCACAGTTATAAGTTACGAATGAGTTTTTTTGGTAGATGTCTGTTTACATGAGTTGTAAATGAATTAGAGTTGGCGTTCAGCTAGCGATGTATGTATATATATATATATATATATATATATATATATATATATATATATATATATATATATATATATATATATATACATACATACATATAAATGTGCTTACATGCATTTATGATTTCAGTTTCATATGATCGGTAGTTGTAAAATTCGCAAACAGGGTCGAATTCTGCTTTAACTTGCCTTGGTTGGAGGAATCGGCACAAGTACTAAGAGGCATAACTTCAAGACTGGCCCAGACGGAGACCTCCCACAGTCAGTGTCTTTTTCTGTCTCGCACTTCGGTTGGGCAGAGACAGGGACCTCCAATGTACAATGTCTCCTCGTTTAGGAATGATACTAGGATTAACATTAATTGTCTTGATTTTTTTTTTTTCAAAAGCTCATATGTAGTTTTCTGTCTTTCCTTACGAATTTTCGGATCTTGCGAATTCAAGAAATACCACATTTGTCGAAACATTAACATTTCTCTTTTGTACGTGCATCAGTCGACAACATAGTTTGAAGTCATTGCCACATCACTTGAGTTGATCATTTTCATTTTTCCCAAGTTCAAGTATCACGACCCCCTTTTTGCGCGCAAATTGTTACAGATTTATATCAGGGAGAGAGAGAGAGAGAGAGAGAGAGAGAGAGAGAGAGAGAGAGAGAGAGAGAGAGAGAGAGAGAGAGTCTGTCTGGACACGACTTCTGAACCTGCATTGGCGAAGCACACACGACTCCGTCCGCAGGAGTCAAGGGGTCGTGGGATGTGCTGCATGACTTTTGCTTTCGGATGAGAAACCTTCTACCCGTGGACTTCGGACACACACACACACACACACACACACACACACACACTTGCATACACAGCATTTCAGGCGCCAGGCTAAGTCATAGGTTGATTTTCTAAACGATTGTTTATATATATTTGCCCTAGGATACGGTGCATACGCATCAGATATTTGATTTTTGTTCAGTAATTAACTAACTGAATACAATGCATATGCACATACTCAATTAAAAAATATATATGGGTTTATTTGCCAGTTGCTGACGACAGTTCATTGCTCATACAGAGCGTGTCGTTCAAAAGTCAACTTTAATCCGATGATCTGTGCGTGCATTACATACTCATGCATTTTAAAAGGAAGATGTGCTCTCAGCTTTTAGGCATGACGTTTCAGTTGAAAATTATGACTGTTACTTGTGTGCATGAAACTTGTACGTACCTACAGAGTTGGTCAGGCAGTGAACATTAAACATTTATATACTTGTTTTATTTTCTGATTTTTTTTAACAATCGTATTAAGATATGAGACAAAAATGAGAGAAAAATGTATTCTAGTCACTCTCTCTCTCTCTCTCTCTCTCTCTCTCTCTCTCTCTCTCTCTCTCTCTCTCAGTTTTGTTAATATTGTCATGCCATTTTAGCATGGTAGAAGGTGGCATTCAGTCTTACTACTAGGTGTTGTAACGCCAGTTTTAGTAATCGTAAATCGATCAATCAATCGGCCTTATTGCGTATTGCTGAAATGAGCAAGTGTATATTGTACTATCCGGATTTATGGTAAACGTCCGTTCAGTTCGCTAATCTTAGCTCTATAGACATTGCCTCTAAATTCTGCATATTTTCAGATAAAAAAAAGATATTGGTAGTTGTATGAAGATTGGCTGTTGTAAACATATTGCCAGTAAAATGAAGTAGCAAAAACGTGACGACAATAGGCGAAGAAAACTCTGTGGAACGTGTACTCCCCATTTCATTAAATTGACTCTGCAAATCTTGTGTTTAGCGTAATTTTTGTCATATACCTATTCCTGTATTCTCATCAAAATATGTTTAATATATCTGTAGGTCACTTGTGTATTCTTGTTTGTAGAACTACGTAACTAAATGAAAGTACCGCCCTGCTGGTAAAAGTAGTGGCTTTAGTAATAGCAACAATAGTGGGGAAAATAGTCAAGTTTTATTGTAGTTCCATTACAACCGTTTATAACCTCACAGTAGTGGTATCATTACCTTTTGTTATTTACTGAATACGCCGAACTTCAAGGAGAGAGAGAGAGAGAGAGAGAGAGAGAGAGAGAGAGAGAGAGAGAGAGAATCACCTTACGGTGGAGAGCTAGAGGACTTGAGGCAGTTAGGGCAGTGTTGTTTCTCTGACGAGTGCCTTCAGCCCTGTAAAGAAGGGAAACAGTTAAGAGGTACCCTAAATATTAAGGCAGCACTTTATTGATTAATCACAGACTGATTATGCAAGTGCAAAGCTTTAGTAATAGGGATGTATTGCCAAATTTACTTCGTACAGCTAAACTCCTTATTTGGTACACTAGAATTATGTGGCCTCTGTATAGGTGTTTACTGCAGCCTCAACGTCAACGAAGATTTCCCCATTTGAATGTTTATCATTCTTTGGTCCTTTTTTTAAAAAGAAGAAGCACATGCCAAGTTAAGAAAAATGGGAAGAAGAGGAAAAAAGCGTGAAAAATGACCATTAAAGAGAAGCTTTCTAATAAATATAAAGTATTGACTCTCCCTCGTAGTGTTTGTTTGTGGACGAGGCTTTAAAAGCAGAATGGCCCAGAAACGTGATGAGTAAACGAGAATGGAAAGCAGGTGTGATGAGATAGGCCAGGCGATGTCAGGGCGAGGGCAACAATAACCAATGTAAAGACTTAATCCTTAACTCACGAAGGAGTTGCAGCCTCAGACGAAGCACAGTATCTCTCCATCTCATAAAAGAAGCGAAGTCAGCGAGTCATGTAAGAAGTGTTGTGTGTGTGTGTGTGTGTGTGTGTTAGGGAGCCACTTTCATGTACGTTTTTCTTTATTTTTGTTGTTATCATTATTAAAATTATGTAAGTAGCAACAATTATTGCATTTGGTTGATCGGCATTGCTGTTCATTGAGAGGCGCTCCCACCTTCAGCCCCAGAGAGCATCTAATTCAAGTCTTTCTTAGCGTTCCCTAAAAATTGATTTTATTCTCACCTTTCCGCGTTTCGTTTTCGCCTCGTGTTTTTCGGTCCGATGATTCTGATCCCACGTTGCTTTTGAAAATGATGGCCTTTTAAATTTCACCCGGAGACGTGTCCGGGCGAGATGGAAAACGCCGTCGAACAAAGGGGTCTCGAATTAACTCGGTTCCTCCGAGTAGGTTTTAAAAACGTCCTGCCCGATCCGTAGCGGCGATCTGGGAATGGACGAGGAGACCGAGCGAGGAGCTCCGGGCCTTTACACTATCGTTATGAGATCGCCTCGCAAGCTATGATTTTCGATGGCAGTCCCTCATAATTAATGGAATTGTAATTTAGATTAACCGTGCGGCTGCATTCATGCCATAATGAGGCCTTCTCTGCTCGCTTGTTGATGTCGTTATTATTGTTGTTTGTTGTTGGTGTGCCGGTTGCTACGGCTGGTTATAATTTTCTCGGCAGCGCAGACGAGGAAACGAATGCGCGTGTTTTGTAGACTCAAACGTGCTCTGGTGCACTGTAGGCATTACTTAAGGGTCTTTGCAGCGTGCCTTCGGCCCCCCCTAGCTGCAACATCTTTCTTTCCTTTTATTGTACCTCCGTTCATATTCTCTATCTTCCATCACACTTTCCTCCCCTCTCTAACACTTGTTTCATTGTGCAACTGCGAGGTTTTCCTCCTGTTACACCTTTCAAACCTTACTGCCAATTTCCCTTCTATCGCTGAATGACCTCATAGGTCCCAGCGCTTGAACTTTGGACTAAATTCTATATTCTGTTCTATTGTATTCAAACAAACATACGCATGCTCGTTTCTCTATCCACGGAGTTGCCCGTGCAAACAACTTTCGATGGCGTAACCAGAACTAGAAGAAAAATATCTCCTATTAGACCAATTCATCTCTCAGCAGCCGAGCACCAATTATGTTTATTTTGTGCTTTCCGTAGAAAACCTGAATTTCGATCCTGGAATGTTGGGACATTTAGATCCATTCTACTTCACGAAAATCAGTGTTAGAGCATTCCTATTGCAAGTCGGTTTTTTGATAAATATTTTAGATTAATTTTGACATGTCACGGGCAGGGAAATTAATTAGAGGCATACAATGAAGGCTTTATGAAATTTAGTGTAATACTGTTAAGTCTGGTGAGGTTGCAGTCCATATAATATTGGGCGAGAAACAGCACGGTATTCCCTTAAGAAGTAACATATGGTAATGTAGTCAGTCTCTCTCTCTCTCTCTCTCTCTCTCTCTCTCTCTCTCTCTCTCTCTCTCTCCCCATTCCTTCTTCCATTCAATTAAGTCCGTGCCTCCCACTGTTTTCTCACCGCTTGCAACGAACATTTAAATATCTCCCAAATCAGAGATGGTTATATTTAAAGGATCACAAAAGCGGATCCCATCCGGCTCCTAACGACCGCGAAAGGTGTCTGATTACGCAGATTACCCCAACGTCCCGTCATGTCGCCGACGACGACGCCGATTTCATCCGACTGCAAATGCGGCTGTCATATCTATCCCAGACTCACTCCTCCCCCCCCCCTCCCCCTTCCTCCACCCGCTCCTTCCTCCCCCTAGAAGAGGGGTTTGACGTGATTGCTGCTTTTGGTAATTAATATTAGACCCCCTCCCCACCATTCCCCGTCCAGTACCTCTAGTCCCCTAAGCTCCAACGCCTCCCCTCCAAAAGCTGACTCCAACTGTCCATCTAAGGAACTCTTTCTCCCTCCCCCTTCCCCCCTTCCTCCAACCCTCTCTCTCTCTCTCTTCCGAGGGACGCGATAATGCCCCCTCGTAGTGTTCATTATCATGTTTGTGCATCGTCGGTTTCATTTATGTCCTTGGTCCTATTTGGGTCCCCTTTTTCGCGAAATTCGTGCGTTCATTCGTTCGCGTGCTGTACGCGTCGCGATAAATTCCAGACCGAGAAGAACGATTTTATCTGCAGCTTTTTCTCCCGTAATTTGCATGTTTCGTTAAAGAAGAAGAACCGTCACACGGCCCTATGGGTCTGTTGGAGGAGGAGGAGGAGGAGGAGGAGGAGGAAGGGGGTCGGGGCGATGAAAGGGGTATGTTTGTTGTTCTCCATCCTCTGGGTACAGTGTATACCCCGCCGCCGTGACTCCCGTCATCCTACCCAAGTTATGCATAGTAATGACCGCCTTTGGTAGTGGCGTTTATTTGCTTTTCTCGTGCCAAGAAGTAAATTGCGGTGGCGTGCGACCCAGAGCAGATTCTCTATCTGTAAAAGATGGACCGTATACGCCCAACTTTATGTGTGGGTCATACAATTAACAATCTTCCCTAATCAACCATCCCTACCCCCGTATGAGAAGGGGTTCGGAATAATACTCTCTCTCTCTCTCTCTCTCTCTCTCTCTCTCTCTCTCTCTCTCTCTCTCTCTCCAGGCCAGAATCTTCTCACGTCCCTTCAAGGAATGCATTATTATTAAGCTACTTTGTTGAAGGGAGTACCGGAGAGAAAGAGTTTTGACTATCGGATCTTTGTCAGGAGAGAGAAAACCTGACAAAAGGGTAAACAAGGAGAAATTGAGAGAATAATGACTTTAAGAGAAATAGAAAAAAAAAGAGAAATAGAGAAGTGGAATGTATTATTGAACAAACGAGTCAGAAAGAAGAGAAACAAAGTATCTGCTTCGAGAATTAAAGAGTAAAAGAAGAAAAACATCCATAAAAATAATTGACTAATAAAGCAATCCCCCTCCCACTTTTGTTGTCATTTTAGATGTGTGTCTCTTACTGGGTGGCTTCCTTCTCCTCCCTCCCTCCCTCCCGTTAATACTGATGTCAGTGGCTGGCAGAATCGCGATCATAGATCCTCCTGCTGGTGCCTTCGTCATCCCTTCCATATACTGCAGCAGCAACAACAACGTCTCGGATGCAACTGGTGGGCGTCGGAGGCGTATAGAAAGGACTGGCCGTCCGGTGCTGTGTGTGTGTGTGTGTGTGCGTGGTGGTCCCTGAATGGTTAAAGACAGACAGTGTGGGCGTGGGAGGTCTTAAGGTGAGACAGAGAGAGAGAGAGAGAGAGAGAGAGAGAGAGAGAGAGAGAGAGAGAGGATGGGTCTGATGTGCAATTTTTGCAAAGCAAGGTGGCATTGCTTGTTAAATCAGTCACGTTTGAAAGTCTGTGACTGGCAATATTGAAAAACTCGGTGATTTAGGTTAAGGGCATAGATATGTTGCACTAGTGTCCTGTCAGTTTCTCTTCATAAAAATGTCACTTCTTGAGTTATGATTGGGTGTTCCTATTTCAAAACGAATCAGAACAAACGCCTTGTTGTAGATTCACCATTACAAAAAATGAGAGTCTTGATGAGTTTAATCATTCGGCGTAGCGTTATAGGAATCTTCCATTTAACGAGTGACCATTCCTGAATCCACCACTGAAAGTCTAGTAAGGGAAATACGAAAAGACGCAGTTTAACTTTTGATTTTAGCTAACATGCATTCCTCTTCTTCGTTATCTATCGTATAAAACGTATTTATAATTTATGGCATTTTTTCCTGATTTCTTTGTTTATACATGCGATTATTTTTGTGGAGGTTTGGGTTCAACTTGATGTCGCTTACACTGAAGATGACAATCGTACATATTTTGCTCCAGTTATTTTTTCGTTTTATTTACTGAAGAAGCTGTTTTGATATACTTAATTTACCTGATTATTTTAGGAAGCTTAATTTCGCGCAGTTTTATTCGGAGTTGATTTATGGGTTTTAGAGTGTTGTTTGCCATATAATTGGTCTTCCCTTTCGTTTACATTGAGAGAGAGAGAGAGAGAGAGAGAGAGAGAGAGAGAGAGAGAGAGAGAGAGAGAGAGAGAATTTGGTTGCGAAGTTTTATTGCAACCGGCATTAAGCGGAAATGTAAAGTGTATCTCAACGATTTCAATATATGATGGTTGATCACGATTTCCAAAATCAGATTCACAGTTAATTGTTTGTATGATAAAAATATAATTATAATTTTGATGAGAAAATATCGACATTTCTTGTTGTTCCTTCATTAATGCTTTGTTTGGGCACTCCTAATGCTCTCAAAATAAATAAGAAACTGATCACACCTATTCTTATCAATGTGGGTATTTAAAGTTGGAGTTGTATCCAGGTGGGACTGTAGCCAGCTAATCTTTGAAGCTGCCCAAGGACCTGGCACTTTTTGTATGGAGAAATTCGTCTTCCTTTAACTGCTTGGGGGTCTAATATTTGGATTTTCCTCTGATTCATGTAGCTCTGCAAGCCAAAACTAACGCGCTTGTTGCAGACATATACAAGCACATAAATATATCATTCCATTTTTGAGGTAGCGTTCTTTTTAACCGAGCCTGCAACACAACTCATGATAGTGTTTACTCCAGTCACCAAATACTCGTGGCTCCTGGGCCAGATATTGGCTTTTGAAGCCTGGCTATGTCCTGAGCTGTTATGGTCATGTTTGTGAGGCTACCGTCATAATGCGACATTATAGTTTTATTAGCATAGCGCTTAATTTTAAGGATAACAAGATATATTAGGAATCATGGGAATGGATTACTGATCTTCACTGCGACAAACTCGGCACTTATTTCTGCTTGAAAAAATCATATAAACTCAAAACCTGTTCAGTATCAATATTTCTGGTAAATCTTTAAAGCTGTTCATATACCTGTTGTATGTCCTTCAGTCAAGCATTATTTTTTTGTATGTCTTCTCTCACAGATGAAAGCAAGTAGGTAGTTTGCCCATTTAATAGAATCACAGATGGAGATACAATACTTTAATGTATTTTTTGAATAGCTCTTGATATCTGTGGTTGAGACATTATGCACTAATGTATTGTGATTTAAGGTATATTTGGATGTAGGAAATCATGTGAGTATACTTACTAGCTCCCAAAGATAGCGGATGCCTTAGCCTTTTTTCCATTTAGGGACATTAACATTCTCAAAGTTCAAGTGAGGCGAGGAAGCGTAGGAGCCGGTGACGGGAAGGAATATTATCCGGAGAAGAAAGGCTTTTCGGGCAAGGAGGAAGGGAGACACAGGATGGGTGTGTGCTTGGTAAAAGAATAAGGATTTTTCCCACTGGGCGGAGGGAGACAGGATCACAGATACAAACAAGCTTTTGCATGTGGGTATATGACGCGATAGGATGATTTATTAGGAATCCTTTACTTGGCAAGAGAGAGAGAGGTTTCAAATGGGGAAATTTTCAGTTGCATGTCTTGTGTCGTGTCGATGCGAAGAAAATACGAAAATGTGCATGCACGCGCTTTTTAAGTCTTCAGATTTTCAAGATTCGCTTCAGTATGGGGCGTGATGTCATGAGGAGTGGCGGTTAGGTGTGTGTGTGTGCGTTTGTACACACTTATACAATCTTCTCATGTTAATAGTGATGACAGTAACTGATGTTTGCGTCAGTTGTCAGTAACTTTTTCCAGAGGCTAGACAGGATTGACGTTCTATTATATCCGATATTTGCAATGCAGTACATTATTATAAGCAGTCGTTGGTAAGTTCTACAACTGTTGGTTGTGTTATTTTGATTGATACGGTAAAGTGATTCCTGCACGTGATTTTGATGAAGCACAATATTCCGCATGTTGGTAAAACCATCGAAACGCACTGGGCCATTTTTTTTTTTTTTCATCTATAAATTTTCCCTTTACTTTACATGAAGTTACATTTGAATAGCCTGAACACTGGAGACTGGAAAATTTCTTTGTACAGTTTGTATTTTTTAATCTTCTCAGCTTAATGAGCTGTTTTTTTTTTTTTTTTTTTTTTCGTGGATCCCCTTGGTCCTACTAAATCCATTTGAGGTCAGTACACAGCCATGATCATGATCATCACCCGTGACCTTGATTCTTTATTACTGCATTTGAAGTGTTGCTGTCGTCCTTGATCGGGACTTACAGTCCTATTGCTTCAGTTTTATCAGAATAGTTGAAAGTTATCACTGAAACATATTCATGAAAACTGTTATTGGCGGCTTTTAATATTCTAGCTTTTCCTTTTTATATTCTCTTGCGTTCTCCAAATAAGTGACTTTTCATTCTGAAAGACTGCCGTACGTAGATGTCTTTGGTAGTTTTTAAAATTTTTTTTTTTAACTGCTCTTACGAATTATTTTTGGCGTCTGTTTGTTGCTTGAAACAGCATGCGAACTTCATGCACACTGAACAACCAGCCTACCCCATCGTCGTAATCTTTGTTGTTGTATGAATACTGATAATTTTTCCATCCTTTTTAGAACAATAAAAGACTCCCCCGACTCTCTTTAGGGGGTCATAATCCGCAAAAATATAATCATGGGAAAAAACGAAGACGCCCATTCCCAGCTGACCTTTGTCTGAACTCAACTTTACTTTGGTGTCAGAGTTTAATTTCTCTCTCTCTCTCTCTCTCTCTCTCTCTCTCTCTCTCTCTCTCTCTCTCTCTCTCTCTCTCTCTCTCTCTCTCTCTACTGTGTATGAAAGCGGCGTGATGGAAACGTGAATGAAAATTGTGTCATTCGTTTGGAAAATAGCTGACTAGCGATCTCATTCCTACCTGAGGACTGTGCACCTGCATTGTAAAATAAGCTCGTAAATGAAATGATGGTGAATGGCACTACATTTCCTCTCTAGTGTCTTAATTCCCCTTCCTCTGCCAAGTCTTACAAGGGTGAATCATTACACTGTTGGCGTTGTCTATCATATTCTTCTAATAGGTTAATTAAAAGTAGACGAATGTGAAATCTCGAGAAAACATTCAAAGCGTGCTAATTGCAGTTATAAGAAAAAAAAGTACTTGAGATTTACTTGAAAAAAATTTTTATTGATTATGTACTTATATACAGTATATATATATATATTATATTTGTGTGTGTGTGTATATATAGGTATGGATGTATATGTGTGTATGTATTATGCATAAATTTTTGTTTGATTTATATTGATCCGTAGAGCAATAGTTCGGGTAGCAAAAGGGATACCATAATTATAATAGTACACTCCCAATTACTCTTCGGCAGTAAGTTTTGCGGTTCTTGCAAAGTGTAATTTGTTTACCCTTGTCATTTTTAATTTTGTTCGATCGCTTACCTTGTAAATTAACTTTATAGCTGAAGTATATATACTTATATATATATATATATATATATATATATATATATATATATATATATATATATGTATATGTATATGTATATGTATATGTATGTATATATATACACACATATACATATATATTTATATATGTATAATATATGTATGTGTGTGTATAATATATATATATATATATATATATATATATATATATATATATATATATATATATATATATAAAGTATATATATTTGAGAGTAAAATTTATAACATCAGCTATAAAGTTAATTTACAAGGTAAGAGATCGAACAAAATTAAAAATGACAAGGGTAAATAAATTACACTTTGCAAGAACCGCAAAACTTACTGCCGAAGAATAATTGGGAGTGTACTGTTAGAATTAAGGTATCCCTTTTGCTACCCGAACTGTTGCTTTACGGACCAATATAAATCAAGCAAAATGGAAAGTTATGAAGTTTTCTGCTATAGCCTATCTCCAAGCACATTATTTTAAGTTTCTATTAAGCTATTTTTCATTTTACATTTCTTGTATTTTCAGACTGAGTGACAGAGTTAGATACAGCCATGGTTAACGACTCAGAGGAAAACGGATGGATTGACCGAATCCGGGCCATAACCTTCAGAGAGGCCAGGGATGCTGGCGCATCCTTCATTTCACCTTCCTGGATAGCTAAATACATTAAAAGAGATGAATACTTTGTTAAAAGAAACTGGAACAAAAATCCATATGACTGTCATCGCGAAAAGAGTGAGAA
>NC_089744.1:792500-815000 GCF_040412425.1 Macrobrachium rosenbergii
TTGATTCAAGGTTACTGGCTATAGATCAAAAGAAAGACGTATATCTAGACTAGTTCTATTTAGGTCTTTTTAGCTTAAAATCTGTTTTGTTTTGAATACCAGGCGTGGCTTTTCCCCCAAAAATAACTCTCCGACTTCTGTTTCAAAGCAGTATCATTTCATATCGTCTAATCATCTTCTAAATATTGACTGGTACCAAAGTAGGAAGATGTACAACCTTGCATGCTCATTTCTATATGCAAGTTCCATCTACCAACCTTTTGGTAAATGCATATGTGTGAATCATTCGATGGCCTTTCAAATATGGAGAGAGAGAGAGAGAGAGAGAGAGAGAGAGAGAGAGAGAGAGAGAGAGAGAGAGAGAGAGAGAGAGAGTTCGCCGTCGCATGAAAGTTAATGCAAAAGTTTCAGGTTAAACCCTTCGGAAGGGCACGTATAGTCCGGAGCTTTGCATGTAAGGCGGCGGTGGTGTAGGTGCCTTTGGGCGTTTAAAGGTCTGTCCTTTCAGAGGAACTGATTGATGTGATGGCGCCGAAGTGGGAGGACTAAGGTTGCTGTATGCATTTGCATATATATATATATATATATATATATATATATATATATATATATATATATATATATATATATATATATATATATATATATATATATATATATATATATATATATATATATATATATATATATATATATATATATATATATATATTCTCCTTGTATATATAAAAATGCGTATGAACGATAGTTTTAGCTGTATATACAGATTCGTGTACAGTATACATAAATGCTAACCTATCCTTGTCTGCAGTACATTCCCTTTCCCTTATAACACGTCTTGAGCGAAGAAAGAGATATGCATTACCGAATAGCATGTAGGTGGAGATTAGATCTCTTACAGCATTGATCCAGCCGATGATAGTAATAACAAAAGTGATTTTTACGAGGTAAAAAAAAGATTTCGGGGAATGTGATTTTTGTCGGTGCAGTTTATACAAAATGCATCACAACCTGAGGACACTTTTTTTTTTTCTCTTTCTCAAACCAGGTGATAATTTTCTATGACGCTTGAAATGAAGAGATTCGTTCGTTGTAACTATGTATGACCGATTTTATTTAGTGTGGGGTTTGGAGTAATAGTTTTATATTGGATCAATCAGATTTCCATAAGTTTTAATATTAATATAAGAAGGAGAATTGACTGAGTGCAAAAAGTCATTTTCAATAAGGATGCTACTCGCTTAATGATTATAAGTATCCCATTTTAACACCAGGTAAGTTTTATTAAGTAACTTATTAATGATTAGTGATTATGATTTAGACTTATGTACTGCGATACTCTATGTGAGAATTCCGTAAAACTTATTTTATAGATGAGAAATCAGATGATTTTACATGTGTATTATCATAGTTTGAAACCAGCCCGCAAGGACTCTCAGAGTATCGAGACCCTGGCCCATAGCAAGTAATACAGTTTCACTGATTGTAGGCAACAATGCGTCAGTCAGTGGTAATGATAATAACAATAAGAGATTGCCAGAGTACAATACTTACCTGAATCCCCTGAGAGTTACCGCCACCATCTGCACTTGTTTATAGCCGTCCCCTGATAAAGGGAGGCGTTGTGTCGCCTTGCATTCTTATCTTATCTGGAGATATTCCGCTTCGTCATTGTTTACTGAGGCGATGTGAATACCGATAGTTTCATGCCATCGCATCGCAGCAAAAAAAGCAGCATAGTTATTTTGGAGGATGTTCTCGAATTGTCGATTACATTTTTGCGATGCCTGGAAGAAGAAGAAGAAGAAAAAGAAGCAGTTGGCGTTCTCTTCGTTCCTGTGTTTCCGTATCCATGCAAATTGGTGCACACCTAATTATTCTGAGGGAAGTTTGTCTTATGTCATTGTCGGAATTAAATATTGTTTTTTTTAATACACACAGTTAGGTGAATTTTAAAATTAAGCGAGCCTCAGTGATGAACTCCACCCATCATGGTACCAGTCTTGTCGTACACCCTCCTCTCACTTCAGTGGGTGTGCAGACATTATTTCAAAGATATCCAGAGAATTTGAGGCTTCAATACCAGGCATTGTTTTGAAGATAAAAGAGAAAAAAAAAAAGCTTCCCTCTTCCTTCCCGCTCTCCACTCTTGTGTTTGCTTTTAGGTTTACCAGGAGGTTTGTCGAAAGAGAATGTCAGCCACAGCAGAGGACGAGATCCACCTTTAGCGCACCTCTGCTGGCCACCTTGCAGTTCCTCCCTTGCCTTACTTCTCTTGTTCCTCCGCGACTGGCTCTCTCTCTCTCTCTCTCTCTCTCTCTCTCTCTCCTCTCTCTCCCCCTCCTCTCCCCTTCGGTCTTTGGCCACCGCCATCGGTGGTTGTTGGATCTTTAAAGACCTTGAGATCCTCTTCTTCCAATCTGCTTTGGCTCGGCGAAACCTTTTGCTGCCCCCAGACAAAACAACACAGTGTTTTTATAATCGAGTGCACCTCTTTGTTGATATTTTGAATATTGATGCTCACGTTGCGGCTGTTGCATTGCTTCGTGTTTGCTGCTAAATATAGAGAGAGAGTTTCTGCCAC
Organism: Macrobrachium rosenbergii; assembly: GCF_040412425.1. Taxonomy (NCBI): domain Eukaryota; kingdom Metazoa; phylum Arthropoda; class Malacostraca; order Decapoda; family Palaemonidae; genus Macrobrachium; species Macrobrachium rosenbergii. The sequence goes on from NC_089744.1 coordinate 795,085, forward strand.
ATTTTGAAGAACGTGTGACTCTCTCCTGCGCCGGTGTTGGTGGCGATATGTTTTTTGTGTACCAGAGTCTACGTTCAGTTAGGGATGCGAGGGTCTACTGGCGCGAGAATCTACTGGTACCGTCGAGTCTGCCAAAAATAACTGCATCATCTTTGCGGGAGAGTCACTCCTTTATAAACGCACTTTTGCATTTGAATGTATACAGTAGTTAAGGTACAACTTAATCATGTTTGGTAGGTTTCTTATGAGCGTTTAAGGATTTGAGCGCCCGGTCGCAACGGTTTTCTTTATAGCCTGGGACCTCATGAACGCACCTCGTGGGTATCGTGTTCTGCAACTGAAGTTGCAAGAGGATGTTGCAGAATAATATGTTTTCTCTCTCTCTCACTCTTTTGCTCTTTGTATTAATGTTATGTTTGTGTTTTTGTTTCTTTAAATTGTTTTCTGGCACGTACATTTTTTTATTATTAAACTGACTGAATTTTTTTACAGTTAAAAAGGGTTGGGACTCGAGACTCCTACATACTGCAACACAACTTGGCATCTCATAGTGCAGTGATGGTGTGCCTGTGTGTGTATATGTTTGTTTGTATGTTTGATGTGTATGTTCGTAAATGTTAGTGTGGTGGGAGCTATAAATAGAAAGGGGCTTATGTGTCAAGGAATTTTGCAGGATGACGAGCCGACAGTCATTGCACCCTGTGATACATTCTCTCTCTCTCTCTCTCTCTCTCTCTCTCTCTCTCTCTCTCTCTCTCTCTCTCTCTCTCTCTCTCTAACCTTTCACTTAGGTTGTCCATGTTTCCATAATTTTCTTTTCTTCACATTTTAGTTTATGTATTTTTTAAAAATTAATCTTATTCGTAACACTGATACTGTTTATTCTTATGTAGTATGGTACTCGATTATCAACATTCTTAACTGTATTCGTAGAAACAAATGGTTAGAGTCTGAACTGCGAGAATGTAGATTTAAATATAGTTTTACAGCGAATCGCAGTTAGAAGAGCTCATGATATGCTCATAAAATGGTGCTTATTTTTAGCTTCGTGTCGGCCAGAATGTTGCAGGCGGTGATCTGCGGGATTCGGGTGGGTTTTGTACAGTTACTGATTATGTAGGCAGCAGACGCTTAATTCGGACACTTTCATTTCATATCGAAACTAATAAACGCACGGAAAGAAATCTTGTCAGTGGCATTGTAGTTGTTTATGTGTTTGTATGTATGCCTGATGTGGGGAAATCTGACTGTGCAAAATTAGGCTAATACTTTTCAGAGTTTACGTTATTTTGATTTCTTTTTTTCCGTATGGGCGTTTAATGAATGCACTAAGCATTTCTGTAAAAAGATATTGTTCATCTTTGTCTAATCCATCTTCTTTTCATTACCTTTTACGGGTTTTCATGAATGGATTTAGAATTTGGTTACTGTGGGCGGGCGATTGTGTCATCCTGGGTGTCGTGATAAATTTAACTTTGATGGCTATAATTGGTAGTTTTAGGACACGTCGTTGCGGAACTTAGGGCTGGCTATGTCTCCTCCTTGTAATAAAGTTAATCATTTGATTCTGTGATGAGGAGAATGCGCAAAACTTTTCTTATTGTTCAGCATTAATAAGGCTTATTCATCTCGTGTATGTTTTCTGTGGTTACCAAAACTCCAGTTTCGTAATTCTGAGTGATTCCTAATAGTAAGCCTTAGTTTTTTTTTTTTTTCATTATAAAAAAATAGTTGACTCGACATCAGCTTGTGTATTCCGTATACATTATAATGAATCGTTCTCTTTCTTCTTTTGTTAGGGAGAAATAAGAAATCGTTTGTGTAAGTCCTTTATTTATCAAGGCTCATAAATGCACTTTACCATCTGCAGTTGTTAATTTCAGGCTCTATATTTGAAATTAGTTTCTGCGTTTAGTAGCCTCGGAAATCGTCGTATAGAGCAAAATAAGAGTAAATATCATAGAGGGAATGAATATTGGTTTCTCATTAGATTTAATCAATATTCTGGATCACATACAAACTCGAATGGTTTCGCACTTTGCCTCATTCCCAGATATCTAGAAGTTATGAAAATATTGTCCAGTCATGTGTGCAATTCAGCTTGGAAAATTAAAGAGACTGGCCTTAGCCAGGGTCCAATACCACTTATGGCTAAGTTAATCTTTCAACTTTTTCGCCTGGTTTGAAATCATTTGCAAAGCCTTATAATCATCGTATGTGGTTGAAAAGTGAAACGATTTAACGTCTAAGACATGTAAACAAAAAAAATATGAAAAGAAGGGTAAATTATTGTTTTCGTGACTTGTCCAAAATTGCAGCGGAACACTAAAAGTCATAATAACATATGAAAGATAAAAATATGAAAAGCTTTAATGATAGTAGGAGATTGAACAGAATTATTAAACTGAACTTTGGGATCCAATTAAAAAGGTCGTGTGATGTTTTGATTGCGCTAATTACACATTTTTTTGCTCTTATTAAACTTTTTTTCCTCCAACCTCCATACACCAGGTGTAATGCGTGGGAGATCCGAGATTTGCACATTAATTGTGTTATTTTGATGCCACCCAACGAGAGATCAGTTGCCGGTAATAGCCAATTATCGACACCAAGGTCGAAGTTTTTTTTAGTTTTATTTATTTATTTATTCCGTCAGTTACTTCTTCTAGTATCTGAGCCGGTGTTAGCTTTCAGCCAACTACCATCCCATTTTGGATGATTTGCTGCATATGCGGTACATATTTTTTTTTTTTTTACTATTCTTGGCTATTTTTCCACTATTTCTAGGTGGAATTTTGATTGTATGCTTTTCGGTAGTGATTTGATCGCTTAGTTCAGTCTGGAAAGGTTAGTTCACGTTTAGTCAGCTTGTTAGAAGTTAACTATACCGAACTATACCGTCTCCTAATGAATTAATTTCGACTAGGAGAATGAAATGACTTGAGGCCGAGTGCGAGTTAGGTTTTGTTATTTCAGATTTCAAGTTGTGATCTACAGAATGCTCATTTTCTTAGCATTGCACTTATTTGGATATATACTAAGCCTCTCTCTCTCTCTCTCTCTCTCTCTCTCTCTCTCTCTCTCTCTCTCTCTCTCTCTCTCTCTCTCTCACTGACACTAATCGTGTTCATTTTTCATTGCTTCATATTCTTATCTAAACCTTTAGATTTTTTTTACTTCAGAGTAATTCAATCACATTTTGTTCAGATTTAAACTTTGCATTATCATTTTTAGTTGTTATATTAGCAATATTAGTGTATGTTTACGCAGGTGTTTTTTTGTCAAAAGTAGAGGCAGTAATAGACTGATTCTTAAACAGTTACAGGCAGTCATAACGTAATTACAAACAAAATGGGATGTTGGGTCGTCATTCACTTTTGTGATGAAAAATCAGTGCGTATTAGAATCTCACGGAAAACCTACGAAAAACTAGGCACAAAGACCAAACTAGACAATTGATTGTCCTCGGAAACGTCATGAAAAACTCAGGCCAAACGAGGGAAAGAGATCATGAATATCGAAACAAATAATTTGTATTACATTGTCAGACAGTGACGTCGAACACGTGGGGCACCAGTGTTGCATTCATTACAATGATACGAGCAGTGAGTCCTCTTTTCTGCATCGCGAATCGTCGTGATTAATTTTGATCATCGTTTCTTCATTCGCATAAAGAGAAGAGCCGTGTTTGCTAATGAGTACCGATGCAGATGTTTGTAGTCTGTTAGATCAGACTTTATTGGAAAAAGATGTAAATTCGATTATTGTTGATTGCGGCGCCCTTGCCAAGAGGACGGTTGTCTCAATGCATCACACTTTGATGCCGAGATTAAAAGTGAAAGCTCGCTGCTACAGCCTCTATGCAGTCTTCGCATACAGGAGAGTTTCCTTTTTCTTTTAACGTTGTGCTCTCTTAGTACTCGGTATTTTCTAAACCCACGAGGCTCTTTCTAAGTCTCAAAGTCTTCGTTCAGCGGCTGGAATTTAGACCTTGAGGTTTTGCGAGGGACTTGGTGCGTTCTGACTCTTCCTATTTATCTGGTTGGTATTACATTGCTTACTATAAATTGCCCGTGTTTATCTGTGTGGCGGCACACCTCGGCCACGGAGTCCTTTAGAAAAAAGGATTTCATCGGAGAATTATGATATGGAAATGTAATCTTTAATCTTTGGTTTATTAGATGAGGCAATCTGCGTCGCAGTTCAGTTAATGGTCGTGGATCTCTCTCTCTCTCTCTCTCTCTCTCTCTCTCTCTCTCTCTCTCTCTCTCTCTCTCATCTTCTTCTGATATCTAAATCCAGATTTTCGCATGCTGCTATAAGAGCCTTCATTTAATTGATAGGTTGTGGGTCTGCATTGAAATCCTTGGGACTGAATTCCAATGAGAAAACAGAAGCGCCTGTCAAGTTACCGACGCAGTGCTCCTGACTTCATTAGAATACTTCGCTGCAGAACTTGCAGATCGCAGGCGGACATCAAAGATGCCTTGGAGAACGAGGCTTCGACCGCTGGTCTTTGACGTCAAAGAATGTGTTTGTTATTGTAGTCGTTTCTCTCCGTCTTTATTTTCGTCAAGAGTTGCTGTAGTTATGACGGGTCGTAATTGGGGAGGTGAATGTACTTTGAATTAAAGTTTGGTGGTTTATTTTTTCCTTTGAGTTATTGTTCTAGGTTTGTTTTAAAGGTTCATGCATTCTCTCTCTCTCTCTCTCTCTCTCTCTCTCTCTCTCTCTCTCTCTCTCTCTCTTCTCAAAACTATATAACAAACGCATTCGAGGTGCTGCGTTGCCTCTGGGAATGAGGAATTACATGTGTCTTTGCTTGAACTAATTGTGTTATCTGGTGTCTGGTATCGTATGGAATATATTTCCATTGCAATCACAAAAAAAAAGGAATTTTTGATAATTTTGTGTGTTTGTGTGTATTGATGTGGTTTTATCTTATTTACAATATGATCTCGTAGAAGTTAACTACATCCTGAGTGCTAAAGTTCTTGTGTGCTTGTACAGGTATGCCTTCCATTAGTGGCCTTGGTAGTCATGCAGAATAAGTATTTTTTACCCTTCATACACGTGCTGTCTAGTTTCGTAATTATAAGTACTCTTAAACATGGCTGCCAGTTTGCTAATTGTACGTTACATAATAAAGCGTCATTTTGTCATATTCTGAGATTTATGTACTAGTAATAACTCCATTATTGTGTCTAGACATATCAAGTTTTTCGGGAATCTGAAAACTAGGAATTAACCAATTCCCTTATTCCATGATCCATTCAACAGTCATCATACCATTGTCTTGACATCCATTCAATCCCAAAACAGTATTTTTTATTAGAATTCACTGTTGCATTTTCCTACTAACGGTTTCACGTCTTTCACCAGACGGCAACTTCATTGCTCGCAGTCAGTTCACCTTTATGTGCAACTCTATATCAGGTCTTCCATTAAAGCCGGATCTTTTATTAAAAGATAAGATACTGGTAAGAAAACTTGGATTTTCGTATGTTCATCATTTTTCATGACGATAATTATGTTTTGAGAATGGATTCCTGTCACATTGATCTATTTTGCACGAAAGTTATATACTCGAAATTTGATTTTCTTATCGAATGCTCATGTAACTAGGTAGTTCTGCGGATCCGTGAACGAAAGCAAGAGAAGAAAAGCTGAGGAAGTGCTACCACGAGTAAGAAAAACAATTGATAAGCTGCACCCTGTCTTCCTCGAAATTGCATATCGCGTTTCCCCATCCGCCCCAATCAGTATTTGAGATAAGACTTCCAGATAACCACAGTGTTTCCTTTGACTTGTGGGTAATGCCAAGAGTTGCTTATGGTGTTTTTTGCAAATGGTTTTGCGATGGCCTCGCCAATATTTATCTTGGCTTTACAATGTCATAAACAACATTTGAAGGCTTGGTTCAAAGGATTTTATCCCGAATCCTGAAAGACGACATCGTATAATTCACGGCCAGATTTAATTCTCTTGAGCATTTTCATTAATGCGTTTGTAACGCTCAGGTGTATCACGCTGGGATTTAAAGTTAGGTCGAAGCGCCTGCATTCAAAACATGGCGGTAGAAATTCCTAGCGCTGATTTCCTCGATACCGATTCCTTATCTTTTTCGGGACTGATCTTCTTCCTTTCTGAGGCCTGGGTCAGCCTTCTGATGTGCTTCGGAAGAACAAGCATTTGGGATCGTGGAATCACTTTGATTTTGTTCGGAATTAATTATGCATCCTTGTTCGGCTCATCAAAGTGAATGTCTTCTAAGTTTATGACCGGAAAATGTTTTCGTTTCAGGATGCGTAACGAAGGTCAATATCCTTCGACTTTTGGGATTTGTGATTTTTTTCCTTTGAGGACTACTGTTTTGACACTCTTCATTGCAATGTATGTATGCCTATGTTTTTTTTAAGTATTTTCTTTTGCAGATAATCAATATAATATTTATTCCTTTTTATTTATTAAGAGAATGATACTGGCAGAGAGTGTTTTGCTCTTAAAATCAAGCCCTTGTCGATCTGCAAACTCAAAAAACATAACTGACGTTATTTTTATATAAATTAAATTGATTACCTTGCTGGGTGGATAGGAAAATTTTATCAGTTTATTGTACGAGGGCTTTTTTGAGGAAAATTTTCAGCTGAACTTCATCGTAAAACACAAATGTACACACCTTGTGAGGGTGGTATGACATATTTAATCATCTGCACGCAAGCTCATTACGTTTTACTAACGTTGCTGTAGATTAAACTCAACATTAACAACTATCGTCAGGATACACTGTGACTTTTACTTGCATGTGTTTCCACTTTAAAATTTTGTTCGCGGTTCAGAAATGTATGAATTCTCATTAATAAATTTGTATAGCTGAAATGTCTTATGCTTATTGAGTTTAATGCATCCATTTAGTTTGTTGTTTACCCTTTGTTGCTTTGTGTGTATAAATGTGCATTGTGGAATTTTAATCGTGACAGAAATTCGAAGATATCTTTTTGCACGTACAATAATTCCGGTAAATCTTTAAATGCCGTTAGGAGTTTTTTCTTTATGAGTAAATGTTGTCCATGCTCTCACCAGCCGAGTAATAGGCTGAAATTCTTCTTCTTCTTCTTCAGCTTGTTCCCATTTTTATATGGGGTCGCCGTGATGCCTTCTTTTGAAGGACTTTGATTTGGCTTTGGGGTAGACTTAGATTTGAATAATTAATATTTTTGTTTTATTTTCCATTATAGAATTCATGCTATATATATATCATAATTCTGATACTGTCCGTAAGTATGGATAGATTATTAGAAACCTTGATCTACATTTGCAATTAATCATCACAATTATTTGAAATATTTTTAATGATATACCGTTCCTTTCCTCAATGTTTTTTGTTTTTAAGATTTTTTTTTTTTTATGAATGAATAAGTAATATCAGGATCCTCATCTATCGAAATCTCTCCGCTTTAGTAAGAGCAGTTGTCAATTTGACAGGGTCGTTAGTGCTCAGTGCTCGCACCAATTACTCAGTGACGGTATACCCTCATAAACTATTTCAAGTAAAGGCATTTTGAAGTTCCGTACCCTCCGTTCTCTTATATGCTCACAAATAAACTCACGCACCTGCTACCTCGCCGTGGCCACGCACTCACTGAGGAATGCCTTCAATCACCGAATAATGAGAAGACCTTTCTCTGAAGAGACACAAGAATGCGGTTACTTACTCGCCGTTATTTTAGCTGGAAATGTTAACAGCGTAGGAGTATGCACTGTGGGGCATTTCTGTGCCCCGGAGATGACAGGCTAAACAGCATCGGTCTGTCTCCTAAGTGGCCATTTACAAAACATCTTTGTGCTGATGGGGCGCCTCATTTAAAGTCTTCTGCTGTTCCCGCTTACAGTCACTTTCCTCCTCCTCCTCCTCCTCCTCCTCCTCCTCCTCCTCCTCCTCCTCCTCCTCCTCCTCCTCCTCCCAAAGCAAAAACACCCCTACGACCTCTTTTAGAAATGGTTTTTAGTCATTCCTATGAATGTAAATGATAGGGTATTTTAATTGTCTAAAACAGTGGTGTTTTTGTTCAGGTTAAAAGTCGATCTGTCACTTACGGGTTCCGGTGGAGAGAAAAAGAACGAAAATGCTTGTCCCAATTGCCTGTGGTGAGGAGTGGACCTCTGGACTCCATTGTAGGTCCTCTGAGTTAATTACGGTGTATTTTGCGTGACGTGGTGCTTGTGTTTCCATCGTTATATATATATATATATATATATATATATATATATATATATATATATATATATGTATATATATATATATATATATATATATATATATATATATATATATATATATATATATATATATATATATATATATATATATATATATATATATATATATATATGAAGTGAAATTAATTTGTGTACTTCATGAAGTTTACTTCTTGATACAATAACCGTAAAACAGAAGAAAGGTCGGATTTAAAGAATATTGTCTTTTGATAATTCTTGCAACACTTTTTTTTTCCTTCCGTAATGTCAATAAGTGCAGTCAGTGTTGAGTAACATGGTCATCGAGTATTTCCTTTTTTTTTTTTTTTAAAGCGTAATTCGTTCAGATCTTGTTGACAGTATATGCCCCTTTTATTTGAATTTCAACCTTCATTAAAAAGTTTATTTGAAACAGTAGAGCTATTGGTTGGGAATTACTAATGTCAAGGCACTCAAGGGTCAGTATAATCCAATAAAATTATGTGACTCTCTCTCTCTCTCTCTCTCTCTCTCAGTGACAAGTGACCAGAGTTGTTTCTCCCAACTATTCTGATATTTCCAAAATAAAATGCTTCTGAAAATAACGATCGGCCTCTTCCACATAATGTGAGCGAGAAGGGTGGGCAGTCATTCACTGAGACTTAATTTCCCACTTCATTCGGTAGTCAACCACACAACACCCGCCGTGGCGCTACGCCCCCTTTTATGTACATCAATACTGCCCTTGTTCTTCTCATTCATATACTTTTATAAACCATTCGCAAGCGGCAAGACGTCCTTAATAAGGTCCGCTGGGCCGGCGAATGAAAGCGCTGCGGAGGCGGAGCGCCTTTCAAGCCCGAAAAGCTACATAAACTTAATGGCAAAGGCGTGTCGATAGGATGGAATTAACCTGAACTACACGTAGAGGAATTTATTTTGTTACCGCTGTATACATTTTTGGGAGTTTTTTTTTTTTATTCAATCGCCCTATCAACTAGAATAAAAGTATCTCTATAGGAATTACCGACGCGAGATGGGCAGTAAATACTGGGCGATAAGATAAACTTTTAGAATAAGTAGTCAGTAGGGGATCATAAAATACCTTCCCAAGAATTTTTTAATTAGTGCTCCTATGAATGCTCTGCAGACGCGGCGTCTCTGTCTCTCCCCATACGTGATGGGAAGGAATCGAATAAAATAACGAATGTATCGTGATCCTCATTTTAATGGACATTCTGTATGCTCTCAGATTCCCTTTCGACAGAAGCGCCGTTCGAGGGAAAAGAACGAGCATGGTCCTTGTCTTATAAAAGAAAAAAATTGCTGTCTTGTGTTCGAGTCTAGGATAAGATGAGAAAGACGGCCCTTCTTTTTGGACGTATATACTGAACATCAGTATTTTTTATGCTTATAAAAACTTTCGGGATAGCTAGGTTTGGCCATCCTTTAATTTTATTTTTTAATATTCGTTCATTATTTATTTCCCACCCCCACTCTCTCTCTCTCTCTCTCTCTCTCTCTCTCTCTCTCTCTCTCTCTCTCTCTCTCTCTCTCTCTCTCTTAATAATATATATACATGTATAATATATATGTTTATATTTACATATGTATATTATAATATATATAAATATATATATATGTATACATATATTTAGCATATAAATGTATATATAAATATATATTATGTATATACACTGAGGTATACATGCCTTGGGACGTTATTCAGAGTACAAAGAGATGTTTAAATACGTTTATCATGTGTAAAGTTTCATTTGCAAGATGTTCCAGCTTCGTAGTAATTGTCAGATATAAATGTATATTTATTCGACTTCTTAAAAAAAAAAAATTGTTTTATTCCATTTGTTGTACGCATTATGCTTTAAAGGTTCACGGTTATCAGAAGCTGCATTTGTGTGTGCGTTTGCTTACATAGACAGTTGTTATTTGTTCTCGATTTCCAGACCTGTGTCGTCTACCCCTCATAATATGTTCTGCATGACGATAAATCTAATTTAATGTAAATGTTGAAGATCTGAAAATCATATTTAGAGGCATATTTCAAAATGAAGTTGGGTAGCAGAATCCTTGTAAATAAAAATTAAAACCTGCTTTGACGTTTTCATGTTAGTGTCTTTATAAAATTTTAGATTTTCATTGTAAATCTGTTTTTTTTTTTTTATGAAACTTCTACAACAAAAATTCAGTAAAGCATTAAGTATTTTTAAAATTAAGTAGAATTGTGAATAGTGTTGACATCATATCTAAAGTAACTTTCTCGAAAGGGAATAAGAATGAAATGGACGCAAAGATCTCTTCAATGAAAATAAATGAAAATGAAGACTGGTGAATTGCATTGACTGCAGTAAAGATTGGTGTACTGAAAGACTTGGCTCCGGTCTAATGCGACCTTCTGTTCCGTTTGTGTTTTAAATTTATTTAAACTTTTAAGTGTTCGGTGTTTTTTCTTGTCATCTGTATTTTTATCTTGATGGAAAGTAATTTTATATAAACTTTTAAGTGTTCGGTGCTTTTTCTGCCATCTATATTTTTTATCTTTGTGAAAACTTTCCTTCATTGTTTCACTTCAATAATTTTTTCTTATATTTTACCCCTCTCTAAGTCACTTATCGCATACCACGTGTCTCATGCGCAGCCTGTTCTCCACGTGGAGTTAAATGTCTGAGTGTAGCCTCGTGGCGCTGTTATCCTCAGTCCTAGTTCAGTTCTCTTCTTGCAGTGTTACACTTCCCTTTTTAAGCCCTTTCTGTAATCGCCTTCTCCGTTCCTCTTTCATGCTCTCCGCATCCGCATTCTCTTTCCCCGCGTTATTTTGTTTTCTTGGAATGCTCTCACCTCTTCCCTTCTCTTGCCACAGTATTCCCTATTTGCTTGTTGCTTCTCTTTGCTCTCCCACTGCCTCTCGTTTATCCGTTTTCCTTTCACTTACTTTTCTTTTCCGTTTGGAGTTGACATTAGAACATGACACTTCAAGTTCTTTTATCTTTGGTTTCATTCTTTCTTTATTCCTCCTTCATTTGTTGATCCCGTAGAAAGACTTCTGTATCCATTCCTTCTCTTCTCACCGTTTTTGCCTCCTCCTCCTCCTCCTCCTCCTCCTCCTCCTCCTCCTCCTTGAAGGGAGAGCCCTCAAGCAACAAGATCTCAGAAGAGGATAAGGCTTCCCATTCGTTCCGCTATATTATACTCCAAAATTTCTCACAATCTGCACCGGCAATTTTTTTTCCTTTGCTTCAGACTCGGTTATTTTGTTTTAAGATAAGAGTTGATGTATGGCATCTCTTGTTAAAGCTTTAAGGTCTGGCTTAAATTGCAATATGGATTTGGATTTTGCCGACTGGTGGTGGTGGTGATGATGATGATGATGATGATAATAATAATAATGATGATGATGGTAATGATGATGTTGATGATGATGATGATGTTGATGTTGAAGAGCGTCGTCGTCATCAACATGCTTGTGTTCGTGTCCAGAGCTTGATTTTTCCATCGATGTATTTTTAGATGTTGCGCGGGGCGATGAATTTCTGTTTGTTTGTGTACTGATAGCGAAACGTATGATATATTACTATATTTTGCAATCGTTATTCTACTTGTGTAAGTATGCTTGTATTCGTTTAGAGAGCCATTTAACAAAAAAAAAATTATGTCATGATTTACAAAGGTGACGAACAATTCTGTCATTATTGTAAATGAATCGAGTCACGAAAATGTTCTGTGATCTTATTTGCTTACAGTATTCAAATTTAAACATTAAAACATTCAGCAATTGTTTTGATTACAACAACAGTAAAAAAAATTCCCCCTCCTCCTCTCTCTCTCTCTCTCTCTCTCTCTCTCTCTCTCATGAAGAGTCCATAGATTCCCCAGACGGGCAAATAAGGGGACAGGTCAGTCCCCAATTTCCGTTGGTGTGCAACACCGTTTATCAAGCAAGCTGGTATCCGGTATTCATTTTTTCTGTTTAAAGACCGAGACGTAGTCAAGCTGATCAGAAGGTATACATGATTTATCATCATCAGCCTGACCTACCTAAATACGTTTTGTGATATATATATATATATATATATATATATATATATATATATATATATATATATATATATATATATATATATATATATATATATATATATATATATATATATATATATATATATATATATATGTATGTATGTATACTGTATACTGTATACACACACACACACACGAACACCCATACATATATTTATTTGTACACACACATACACACAACATATATATATATATATATATATATATATATATATATATATATGTATATATATATATATATATGTGTGTGTGTGTGTGTGTGTGTCTGTATGTATAGTATTGAATCGTGTCTCTTAAGAGATGGTGACTCCAGAAGTAAAGCGGCATAAGTGTCACAGTCATATTAATGCTCAAGAACTGGTGAACCATGAATGAACTCTGTGCGTAGAAAAGTTTGCGCAACATTGATACACACACACACACACACTCTCGAAATTCACCCGTATCTTGTACCCACTCTTGGGCTTCCTGATTATTAGGGAACTTCCTTTCCAGTGCACCATTTACACCATTTATCCAGATCCTCTCCTCGCACCTCCCAACACTTCGAATTGTATACTTTCTTTCCCCTTTCTACGTCTGTTATTTTCACGTGGCCAAGCTTCTCAGAAAACTTTAATCCATGCCTACGTATTGCTGCATTTCTCACCCTTTCAGTTCTTTTTTATGCCACACACACTACAAAAGATAATCCATGGGTTTAAACTCTCTAACCTGTCCTCACAGTAGTTTTGACACTACAGATGATGTTACCAACAGCTCAACATCTCTGAGCCACCCCAGACACAGTCATTCTTGTCTCTACAATTCTGTGTAGCCATAACCTGCCCTTTCACTCCTTAATGACACAGGCTTCGTTTACTTTCCTCAAACGAATCACATATTTAGTCTATTTTTTACCATTTCCGTGCACTTTCAAATCCTGATACACAAATTTTAACATTTTCTCTGGACTTTGCAGCATTGTTACAGGTAATGGGGAATGGGGTTGCAAACCCCAACGCCTTAGGCATTTTTGGTGATTTTCATTTCATGTGAAAGGGGCTTATCCGCCATTTTGTCCAGTAGTGGCTTCTCTCCTTTGGACACTTTTTATTGATATCAATGAAAATAATCGTAATTTTCAGGAAATATACGAAAAATTGTACTGGATTATTTTTATGCTTGTATAGTTTCTGGGCAAAAAGAGAAACTCCAAATTGGATTTAAAATTATTGCTAGTGTTAAACTTCAAATGGTAAAGTTTATTGTTTTCGTCATCATGATCATTATCTATATAACTCTGGCTTATTTCCAAGGCCACAAGGTTACAAAAATAGTAAAAATGTCAAAATTCCTCTCTGTATATAAAATAATTTCCAGCAAAATTTTAGACATTTTTTTTTATTCACCTTTCAGCCGATACACCCAGTCGTCATAAGTCACCTCAAGGCATTTCCTTCAACATGGGGGAACCAGAAGTGGCACCGTTTGTTTCGCTGAGTGACGGTCACCCCCGTTCTGAGCTCTTTTAAGAGTTTCATGGATTGATCTGAAATAGTTCTTAAACAAGTGACGAAATTATATACATATATGTGTATGTGTATGTGTATATATATATATATATATATATATATATATATATATATATATATATATATATATATATATATATATATATATATATGTAGTTTTCTGACTACTGGCATTCTTAAAGATTGGCCAGACAGTTCCAAACAAAATTAAAATTACTTGATGATCATTTCGGGTTCACGCTCGTTCTACAGCAAGAATTTTCAGTTCTCAAGCGAAAATCCGGTAGAATGATAGGGTTTATTCTACGGGATTTTCTTTTGAGAATTGAAAATTTTTGCTGTAGAAGGAGCGTGACCTTGAAATGACCATCAAGTAATTTTGATTTTGTTTGGAACTGTCTGACTGATCTTTAAGAAACCCAGCGGCCAGGAACGCCTACAAATGCCAAGGACGGATCCAATATATTTCTATGGTGACTTTGGTCGGCTCGTATCACCTTAATGGTACTTTCTTGCCTTGTGTTGATCTTCCACAAAGACACACCATCGCTCAGGTGTCCCCATTTTCCGTTTATAGGTAACTTTAAACGTAGGTTTAAAGTTACCTTTTGGTAGAGGTAATGATAGATTTAAGAAACAGCACTGTGTCATTACTGCAAGGATCTCTCGTAACCTCACATCCGCTTTTTTTTATTTAATAGGAGGCCTAGGTTTCTGTGATTTACGGAGTGCCCATTGTCTCGTAGATGTAAGAAATCTCTTGGACTTTTTTTTTTTATTGTAGAAACGAGCCGCAGTTAAAATAGAAGACAGGTGAAGAGAAAGAGAGCGAGGGGTGAGCAAGAGCGCGCGCCTATTCAGTAGGGAAGACTCACCAGTAGTTATGTATATTAAATTTTCTGGGTGTTTGTTCAGCTTCTTGGACATAATGGCCATGACTGAAGAGCCATTTCACCGAGCAGCCTTTATCATGAATCTAATTCATCATCCCCCACCCCTGCTATCATCATAATCATCACCACCTCCTTCCGCCTATTCACTTAACCTAAAACTTGAAAGGAATGGAGAAAAGCAAAGAGAGTGAGAGAGAGAAAAAAAACAGGTCTATCCAAGGTGATATATTCTATATGTTGAGAAGGTTTAAGCCTAAAACCAGTTTCTTTTTTCTTTTCTTTTTTTTTTTGATGGCGGGAAGCGAAGTAATTAATAGTCTGTTGATTAATCTAATTGATGCTTTGCTTCTAAGGTGAGTGAACGAGGGCTGATCCTGTAGTGGAGGCGGAGTACCGCTGTCTCTCTCCTGAAAGGAAGAAGAAGAAAAACACGTATAAAGTGTCGGATCTGATGCTCCAGGATTTCACAACATCTCGGTTGGGTTGTCTTATGTTTACATGGGGAATAAGGACGGGCTGTTCAGTAGTTGGGGCCGTTAAATTGATTTATCTTTTCGTTACTTCCTGGTAAAATAACCCTTTCAAGTTTGTTATCGAGATGATGCTTCGTTTGTCGGAGATGTTAGGCTGTCGTCGGTAAACTCGAACTGGCCTTCGATGTTGTCAGTCAAATTAGCTACAGATTTTTTTTTTTTTTTTGTTGGTTTTGATTTTCATCACTTGAAATGTTACCTGTACAAAACGGTAAAAAAAAAAAATAGCTGCCAGTTCAATGGAATGATATTGCTCTACTTAGCCTTCTGGTACTTTTTCTTTGTTACGCTCTAACCGAAATTTAGACATCACTTGAAGTACGAAAATCGCAAAGTCAGTAGTTGCTGAATTCATGTTTTATACCAGTCTTTAAGAATATCGAAGACTACAGAACACTATAAACAGATGCCAAATCTTACTTAGATATGCTGAACGTACCGATTGCAGATGACGCTGAGGAACCGTTTTAAGAGATCACAGGTTCTCCTCTCGGAAGTCGAACTCTGGTCAGTTCAGCACGTGCTTTTTGCTATTACTGTTAGACTACTTTTATTAATTAAATATTAGTTTACATGTAGCCTAGATAAGATTATTGAGGTCTTTGCTATGAATGCGGTCGTGTAAAAGCATACCACTTTTTTTTTTTAGTACATTCTGCGAGTCTCTAAGGTAACGGCAGAATTCTTGCTACCTAGACAAGATAGATTTTCTGCCGAAAACATGCCAGTTGTGAATCTTGCATGTGCAAACATTCAGTGTAAAGGCGCACGTAAAGAAATGCGCGTGCACGCATGCGTGCCCCTCTTCTGTGGCCCGCTTCATTAGAACGTTGATCAGGAATTTCCAGGCATTATTATGGTATAATCGGTCGGCACGCATGAGAGCACACTGATCGCTCACCTGTAACTGCCATGTCAGCCGAACCCAAGGTCTTTCTGTGGATGAGATGGTTTTGGGTGAGGTCCCTCTGTGGACGAGAAAGGGGTAGGGCAGGTCTTGCGGTGGATGAGGAATATGTGGAGGAAGTGTTGTGCTGTTAATGAAAAGGTGTTTGGGAAAATCATTTGGTCGATTTTTAACTGTGGGGAGTATTTGCATGGACGAGACAGGAATGGTAGGATCTTTGTTTGGATGATGAAGGTAAGCAGGATGTCTTTTTTTTTTTTTTTTCCTGATGAATGAGAACAGTACGGGGCAATTTTTGCACATCGATGGAAATATGGTGAGGTCAGGTCTGTCAGTGTTGAGGCGGTCAGTGTTAAATAGGATGACCGAGGAGCAATGCAGGGCAGGTCATTCTCTGGGTTTAAGAAGTCTTCTTATGGATATGAAGGGGGCTTGGACTTCTTCGCGTGAATAAGAAACCGGTTCAGGAAAATCATATTCATGGATAAGGAAGGGATAAGAGAAACCTTTCAATAAATTAAAAATGAGTGGATGAGACCTTTTGGTGATAGAAAAAAATTATTCGGAAATCTTTAAGTAGACGAGAAAGAGTGAGGTCGTCTTGGAGTTGAGAAGAAGATTGAGGAAAGTCTGGCTGGATGAGAAAGTTTTCATTGATGGCTTTCTGTGTAAGAGAAAAGGGTGTGAGAATTCTTTTCGTGGATGAGAATAGGGCGGGGAGCTCTTTTTATGGGTTACAGAAGGCAAGGGAATTCTTACTTCGGATGCGAGGTGGGTGGGGAAGTCTTTCTGTCTGTGAAAAATGAGAGGTAAGCATTTCCTTGGGTGGCAGACTGAATGAATGCCTTCCATAGACGATAAAACGTCGGGGAGTTCTTTCTGTGGACGAAAGAAATTGGTATTGAGGACACATCAGTGGATGAGGAAGGCAAAAGCCAAGTCTTCTTGTGCAAGAGAAATGTGGGAAAGAGGTCCTCTTTTATGATGAAGATAATCAGAGTTTCATATGTGGATGAGACAAGTTAGCTGGTGGAAGAGTTTCTTTCAGATGAGAAATTGGTTGGTAAGATTTTTCTGTTTGAGAAATGGCGAGATCTGAGGTGTGAGAAAAGTAAGGGCAGCTCATTTTAATAAAAGGTAAGGTGATTGAGTTAGTCCTCACCCAGATGAGAAGGGATTGATGTAAGGACTTCTGAGGCTAAGAGATGAGGTATGAAAGTCTTTGGATGAATGGATGAAGAAAATCTTGCTGCGGAAGAGGGAAGCGTCACTTCGGAGAGACAGTAAAAAATACTCTTGGTATTTGGTTGTCTATTTGCCTTACGTTTGTTTTTACTCAACGATAAATGTAAATCGCTTATTGCTAACAAGTTTGCATACCTGTGGTTTTTATTCATTTGCCTTCAAACTTAGTATCAATTTACCCGCGTACTCTCATGTTTTTTTTTATTGTCTTTTTATTTATTTATATTTGTGAAACAAAATCGTTGGTTGTGACTCTCTTTTAAGTTGGTAATAAATGTTTAATGAAAATGTTAGATGTTTTGGCTCACATGCTTCCCCGAACGTTTTTCCTCTTCTAGTTCTTATAACACTAGATCCCTGGAAGGCATTGCAGGCATTACTTAAGGTTCTTTGCAGCGTCCCTTCGGCCCCTAGCTGCTACCCCTTTCTTTCCTTTTACTGTACTTCTGTTTATATTCTCTTTCTCCCATCTTGCACTGAATGACCTCATAGGCCTCAGCGCTTGATTTTATATTCAATCCCATATGACTCTTGATCACTTTCTTTCTCTACGCCTCGGTATTATCAAGGCGTAAGCGGTATCATTCTTGCCCTAAATAAGATGACCTGGGTTCTCTTCAAGTATGGAATTGATTTGGTTCAGTTTCTTGAAAACCCTTTTTGCCTCCATTAGCCTAAACATTTAATTATGTACTGTATTAGATCGTACGTACGCTAGGGTGGAAGGAGAGAGAGAGAGAGAGAGAGAGAGAGAGAGAGAGAGAGAGAGACAAAGCAGTTTCCCATCAGCATATACAGTATACCATAATATTAATATTGAATACACTAGGAACGCGACGAGGAATGCTCTTACGGCACTCGTACTGAATAAAAATAATACTTTGTAACACGTGATTTTTTGCTATGACGTCGAGGGAGTTCATGACTTTTAACAAGAGGGAAACGTTGCTTTAAATAATAAATAAAAAAGAAACTCCTTCGGTAAGTTGAATTTTGAAAACCTCAACTATTGCAGCATGGAAGCTTTACAGTAGTTAAGAAAAGTTTGCATTTTCCATAAAATTCATATGAAATATTTCATATAGAAGCATAATTTTCTTCATGATAGTCTTGCTATTGCTAACTTTGAGAAACTTTTGAGTTTAGTGATCAAAGTTTATTATCTTGGCCAAATTGGAATTTATTAATGTTTACTCTTGAGCATTATGATATGTATATATGACGACGACCTTAGAACTGTCATAAAGAAAACAAAGATTCAGTAAAGATAAGAATGAACTGGAAAATGAAAACATGATGAAGGCAGTGCACTGAATAGAAATTGTAAACACGGAAAAAGTTCCGTTGTGTTGAAGTTATGGCAGTATGAATATGTTACAGAAATAAGAAAATAAAAAAGTATTGCAGTGGGGAAAAGAATAGAAAGTAGATAAACACAATTGAAATCTGCGTAAATTACGTGAAGTATAGAAGAATATCTGTGATGGAAGAGAGTTGTGGAGTATACCAGTGTGAGGAGAAACTGTAATCAGTGTTAAGATAAACACTGCCTAAATTTTGCAGTGGAAAGAACAGGAACTGTCCACTAATGTGCTTATCATTGACGGAACGTAAAAACGGGCACCTCCGAGTAAAATGGAATAATGGAAATAGTGAGACTTCCTCACGGAGGTGGATGTACGGAGTTGTGTTTGTGTGTGTGGAATTAGTGGGTTTTATTATTTCGTACTGTGATGGTGAGATGAAGCGAATTGCCAGTCTGTCATTCTTGAAGTGGATGCGAAAATATGAGGGCGGAGCCAGTGCAGACTCCCTTCCGTCCTCCTTGAAGTGCAAGCTGCTCGCCCTTGTACCCTTTCAGCTTATGCAAGGAAGAAAGAGGGAAAAAATGGAGGAGTTAGGAGGAGGAGGAGGTGGTCGAGTGGAGATCGTGTTGGGGTGAGGAGAGGATGTCGGACACTTAGTTCTTTTATAAGTCTGCGAGCAAGAAGGAATGGTTGCTAGGGTAAAGACAGACCATTTTCATTTGTTCGGTTTTGAAGAGGCCGTTTTCATTTGTCCGCTGCTCAAGAGACCGTGATGGATGAGGCCGAACTCCCTCACAAAAGCTTCGAGTCGAGGCAGCTTCGAGCTGATAATTTGCCCAAACAAATATATTGATTGACCGGAGGGAAAAGATCGTTGCAGCCCCGAAACGATCCCCCGAAAGTTTATCTGGCCGTGGAATATTTTAGCTGGTGCAGATGAGTTTGTGCTTTACACGCGGAAGGAAACGGTTAAGAGGGAATGATGTATCATGACAAGAGTTAGGTGGTGTGTCTGCATGCGTGAGCGCGCGTATATTTTGTATGTAAGTGGTGCCCTGTGAATAGAACCAGTTATGTTTGTGTTTTTATTTGCTCTCTCTCTCTCTCTCTCTCTCTCTCTCTCTCTCTCTCTCTCTCTCTCTCTAACAACTTTTGACCATTCTGCATGACTCATGACCAACTTC
>NC_089744.1:820000-827500 GCF_040412425.1 Macrobrachium rosenbergii
TCTCCCTCTTCTCACTTCCGCGTATTTATTAGTCTCTACACGCAGGAATTGGAGCTTTAGACTTTTTGTTTACCACTGAGCTATTCGTCTGTCATTCTGTCGTTCGAGATTACAGCCAGGACGTCGGAGCTTTCTCAAAACAGTTAGGTATTCATGCTTTGTCAGGATTTCGTAGGGTGGTTTCAAGTGTGCGGTAGACCTTACGAATCTGCATCATTTCAGATGATATCGAGCTTTGCTTAGATTTTTTGCCCAGTTTTATCAATATTCAGTCTGTTAACGCGTTTATTTTATATATTCTTTTCCCATAATAATTATTTTTTGTATCATACTCTGTTTGCCTCTTAAAAAAGTTCTAATTCGGCGTAAAATGAAATTTCTTAACGTCATCATAATTTTTTTACTTTTTTCATTCTGTTTTGATTATGTGCAGATGGATTGATTTGCTTCTGTTCTAATAGCATGCGGAAATTTAATTACTGAATTTCGTTGGCTTATCCGAGGATAACTAACTCTTAGTTGGAGCTTCAAAACGGTAAGCAAAACATTTGTAGAGTTGGAACTTCAGTTTTCGACTCTCCTTTATATTACCATCGTTTTTGACGTTATGGTTACATGACATAAAGTATTTATTTCAATTTATAGGTTCGATAATATTAAGACAGGCTTGAGTAATAATAACTTAAGATTTCCCAAAAGTTTTAGCAGCTAGAGGCGACTGAACATTAACACATGAAAAATAGGTTTAAGGCGCCAAGCAATATCTCATTACCTTTTTTTATCCAGATTTTCCGCTCACATGAGGATGTCCTTGTGCTAGAGTGGCCTCTTTCTCCTTAATGTACCCAGTATGAGCAAGATTATAGTTCCCCCCACCCTTCATAGTCCTCTGTTGTATTTCAAGTCGTATCGATGGCTTTGAGTACGAGTCTTAAACGGAGCTTTTGTTTAGTTACAAAACAGATACACGTCATCTGTTGCTTCAAGTTGGAAAGTCATTCATCACGGGATTATGGGTGAAGTAACTTCCACCCTAGTTCCCATAGGAGGCTGATCATACTGATATCGGAGAGAGAGAGAGAGAGAGAGAGAGAGAGAGAGAGAGAGAGAGAGAGAGAGAGGCGCCTCCGTATAACTGTCCTCTGGAACAGGGACAGCATCGAACTATGTGACTTGAGAAGCGGTTCCGTCTTTGTTACTCGTGTAGGTTAGCATCTGTCATTCCAATGGTTGGGTTTTAATATAGAGGTGTTTCTTTTAATTCTTGCATGAAAAGGCTCAGCAGTACAATTATCAGCTAACGTTTTAGATTCCCTTGTTGCTAACTGGAGTAACTGGACAGAACTGTTCTTTGTCTTAAACCGGGTGAATTGATTCGTCGCTTCCCAATTAGTCTCAGCACCTGCGCAAGTAATTCAAGCAAGATTGCTAACTTCTCAGTAATTAACCAACAAAATGATTCGTTTCTTACAGTTAATTCAGGTAATTTGACTCGTTTTTCATTAATTACCCCCATAAACACAATCCCTTTTAGTTTTCTATGAAAGAAAACCACTAAGATGGCTTTTTGTCTGACTGTCCGCCCTCAGATCTTAAAAAAGTACTGAGGCTAGAGGGCTGCAAATTGGTACGTCGATCATCCACCCTCCAATCACCAGACATACCAAATTGCAGCCCTCTAGCCTCAGGAGTTTTTATTTTATTTAAGGTCAAAGTTAGCCATGATCGTGCATCTGGCACCACTATAGGTACCAACAACACAGGCCACCACCGGGCTGTGGCTGGAAGTTTCATGGGCCGCAGCTGCGAGTTTCATGGGCCGTGGCTGAGGGTTTCATACAGCATTATACTGTACAGAAAACTCGATTGCGCCGATTTTACTGGTTTAAATTATTAACTCGACTTCTTTCCAAACGTTACTGAGGACATCGTCGTTCTTTGTAAACACCAAAGCAGATTATTTATTAATGGCGCAGATAACGAAGAATAATTTTAGTTACTATGCCAGTGACTAAATCAGTGTTGCCTTTTAATGTACTATGCCAGTGACTAAATCTGTGTTGCCTTTTAATATTCAAAGAAAACTTTTAAAGAAGCACGAGTACTGACATAGTCACGTTACATTATTTTCTACCTGAGGTCAATCAGTGGAAACTTTCATGACCCTTCATACCATTGTGAACTGAAATATAACCTTATTCTGATTAGTTGACAGGGAAAGTTAGGCGACGGAATTTTATGGCTTAGTCAGAGTTCAGAAAATTTGAACTGGCCGTAAAACCATAATCGGAAATAGACATGCGTACCTTCATAAGTTTTTATATTTATGAAACTTTTTTGTACCCTAGTGTGTGCGCGTGTGTACACACACACATACACACATTATGTATGTATGTATGCATACATACATATACATACATATATATATTATATATACGTATATATACATATGTATGTATATATATATGTAAATATATATATACACAAATACATATATAATTTTATATTCTCAGTGGGAACCTGATTAATAATCTGTACAGTTATTTCGTGTGTAGAAGAAGCAGAGCAGATGCAAAGTGTAGAAATAGAGGGAATTTGGAACATGACACACATTGTAAAGTCTAAAAACATTTGGGAGCAGCGAAAAAGAATAATAAAGAACTCTAATGATGTGCTTGTCAAGACAAAGGATGATATGAAGAAAAGGCTCAGGAAATAAAAGAAACTTATCAGAGAATGTTCCAGTAAAATATATATAAATGAAAACAAGTAAATAATGCACCGAGTTTCTTCGGCGCAATCGAGTTTTCTGTACATCGTATAATCAAGGCCACCGAAAATAGATATATCTTTCGGTGGTCTCGGTATAATGCTGTATGAGTCGCGGCCCATGAAACTTTAACCACGGGCCGGTGGTGGCGTGTCCTATATCGTTGCCGGATGCACGATTATGGCTAACTTTAACCTTAAATAAAATAAAAACTATTGAGGCCAGGGGGTTACAATTTGATATGTGTGATGACTGGAGGCTGGATGATCAACACACCAATTTGCAGCCCTCTAGCCTCAGTGGTTCTTAAGATCTGAGGGTGGACGAACAGACAAAGCCGGCACAATAGTTTTCTTTTACAGAACACTAAAAACAGAAAAATTTTTAAAAGTTACCGCAAAGAAAAGAGAAGAAAAGATCAAGGAGGTAATAACGCAGTAGCAGCACAAGAAGAAAACAGTGATTATAAAGAGTCAGAACGATAAATACACAGTACTCATAACCTGAGAGAATAATAATAATAATAATAATAATAATAATAATAATAATAATAATAATAATAATAATAATAATAATAATAATAATAATAAGAAGAAGAAGAAGAAGAAGAAGAAGAAGAAGAAGAAGAGAACTAATGACTCAGAAGATCAAGCGCAGCTTTCCCAAAACAGGAAATAGCGCGGTCACCCGGTGCCAAAGTGGGTGTCGGAACCTGTCGTGCCGCGAGGATCTTGTGCCACCCGACCCGGGTCATCCTTCTAACGGATTTCTTTGTTTAAACGTGAAGGGACCTGCCCTGTCTGCCTGCCTGCCTGCCTCTCTTCTTCGAGCCTAATTGTTATTACTCGGACTTCGGGTTACGCTCGGCGTCTTTCATTGACGCTTTTTTGAGCAAGGTTTGGACCTTGTTTTTAGGGGAAATTAAAAGTTTCCATATTTGTAAATTATTATTATTATTATTATTATTATTATTATTATTATTATTATTATTATTATTATTATTAGTAGTAGTAGTAGTAGTAGTAGTAGTAGTAGTAGTAGTAGTAGTAGTAGTAGTAGTAATATTCTCCATATGTTTTTGGGTCTGACAGTTTGATGCTTGCAGTAAGATTACTTGAAACTTAGGTGGTGATTATATTTTAGGGAACAGATTATGAAATTTGGGCGAGGATAAGAATATGGATTTGGATCCATGATTTTTAGTTTTCTGAAAAGGAAACTATTGTGCCGGCTTTGTTTGTCCGTCCGCACTTTTTTCTGTCTGCACTTTTTCATGCTTGGTAAATAAATTCTCTTATTTCTAATAGGCCAGTGCACCAGTCCTTTATGATCAGAAGTCCTAGAGAGAGAGAGAGAGAGAGAGAGAGAGAGAGAGAGAGAGAGCGGGGGAAGGGTTGCAGACCAGAGTAATTGTTAAAATATCTTCCGAAGTATTTTGTTTTTAGGTGTTGTTATCCAACACGAAATCGTGTGTTGACACTTTGAGAAAAAGTATTTGCAGAGAGACGTAGGCAAACGAACACAGAGAGAGAGAGAGAGAGAGAGAGAGAGAGAGAGAGAGAGAGAGATGGCTTCTCCTATGTTTTGTAGGTAAGTGCAATACCATATATCAGTTTTCAAGCAGGAGGTCGCATAAGGTCAATAAAAGAGCGTCGGTTTCCAAGGAACCTTAACAGA
The DNA here is from genome assembly GCF_040412425.1 of Macrobrachium rosenbergii. Classification (NCBI taxonomy): domain Eukaryota; kingdom Metazoa; phylum Arthropoda; class Malacostraca; order Decapoda; family Palaemonidae; genus Macrobrachium; species Macrobrachium rosenbergii. The sequence goes on from NC_089744.1 coordinate 824,448, forward strand.
TAGCAGTAATGACACTGAATAAACAACTAAATGAATACTGTTTTATTATTTTCTTATTGCGCCATTTTAAATACATGTCTGCATTTCTTTTATTAATTTATTCATATAAGATTAATTTACTACCTTTTTTCTTTTTTTAATACATTTGCATCTATTTATTAATTTACTATTTATTTATTTTTTTCTTTTTTAATAAGAGAAATCTCTTCTTTCTGTATTTCCCTTTGCCACCTCTCACTTCTTCCAAATGAACACCTTTGGAAGCTCGAATTTCAAGCCAATGGCATCTGTGCGCTTGTTCCATATGAATAGGTTTCATCTTCTGAATAATAGTAGTATCAGTAATAATAACGTGTGAAATGCTGATTAGGTGGGTTGGAGGAGGTGTTGGGATAGAGTGGCCTTCTATCCTGGAAAAAAGTGAGTCTATACCATACAAGCTTAAATGGTGTAACGTGGGTATCTGATTTTAACGGCCAGACGAGGAACCCCTTATGTAGATGTATGAAGCAGTAAATGTTGTCGAATTGTCTACAGAGTGAGTTCATCCTCAATTCTGTCATAAGTCTTTAATGCAATAGCAGCAGTTGCTTTGTTTTATATATGCATATAAGTGCATATATATATATATATATATATATATATATATATATATATATATATATATATATATACATACTGTGTATATTATGTGTATGTATGTATATATTTATATCATCTGTAGTCACAGGGTTATTTAAAAGGAAACAACAGGCTGCCAAGTACATAAAGTGTTTTCTTTTACACATTTTAGGGCACGAAAGATATATATATATATATATATATATATATATATATATATATATATATATATATATATATATATATATATATATAATTATATATATAATACATAATTATATTATAACTAAATAAATAATATATATAAGTATATGTATATGTGTGTGTTTATGTGTGTGCATCCCATCAGTGTCCTAGAATTGGTAAGTACTGTATTGTCACATTCTTTTTCATTCTTTCTTTCCCTCTTTAGTTTATGTGAGAGAGAGACTCCGTCACGCTAATATAAATGTTGTTTCTTACTCTTTCTTATTTTCAATTTTGTACGGTAATGTTTTGTTATAATACTGTAATTACTAACTATCGCTTCCAGAGAGAGAGAGAGAGAGAGAGAGAGAGAGAGAGAGAGAGAGAATTTGAGATAATCCTGGGCAAAGTCCTTGGTCTCTTTCTTCCACCTTCACTTTAGAATTCATGGTATTTCCCGTTGGGTCATTTAAACTCCAGGCTTCCGCTGTTTTGTGTTCGTCTTCACATTTGGGAGTTTCGTCATGTTCCTCATTTTTTCATCATCTCACACCTCTGGGTTTGGAAAGGTCTTACTTAATGCCATGTTCTGTAATCTAGAGCAGATTTTGCTTTTCTTGAATCTTTTAACTGAATAAATTTCATGTTTATCACTCTGTCAGTATGTCTTCATCCCTCTCATTCATACACACACACGCGCGCGCGCGCGCGCACGTATATATTTATATATGTATACATATACATTGCCCATACATATATACATATATGTGTATATACATGTATGCATATATATGTATATATATATATATATATACACATGTACATAAATACAGTATCTGTATGTATCCTTTAGCTGCAGGTGGCTCTAGAGATATTTCAAAAGCATAGTTACTGCCACATCCATATTTGCTGAATCGTGGATGAACTCCCTCTGTTGAAAGCTTTCTTAACGTTATCCTCTGTATACACCTGCACTAAAGACTCATTAGTAGCTCCTTTAATTCTCATAAACGTATTGAGCCGTTCACGCTCACCTTGCACGTTTTCTCAGACCTCCTTAATATTAAGGACCTTCTTTTCCAGTACCTCTTCCGTGCGATTTATCAAGCACTTTGCGGGGTTTCCTCTGTTCCTTCCTCCTAACACTTACGAATTTTACGGTCTATTGGTTTTTTCACACCATTTCTTTTCGCGTTAATACCACACCACCACATGCCCATATAGCCTACACATTTCTCACCTTTCAGATCTGCGTATGCCACATATACTACTCAATAAAGTATATCTTAGTTTAACCAGACCACCGAGCCGATTAACAGCTCCCCTAGGGCTGGCCCGAAGGATTAGATTAATTTTACGTGGCTAAGAACCAACTGGTTACCTAGCAACGGGACCTACAGCTAATTGTGGAATCCGAACCACATTGTGACGAGAAATGAATTTCTATCACCAGAAATAAATTCCTCTTAATTCTTCATTGGCCGGTCGGAGAGTCGAACGCTGAGCCAACATCGTGCTAGCCGAGAGCTATACTACTCAGTACATTCTCAAAAACTTCATCTTAATTATCTTTCAATTTTCATTTGTTGAACTGGCTCTCCTTTAAGTTAGTGAATGAGAACTTTAAACGCAAATGACCATTTTACTGCCGTAAAGGAGAGTCAGTTCAACAATACCTTCATACAATCCTGTTATTCTCATACAAATCATTTAAACACAACAGAGGTGTGATAGAGGTGACTATGAATTATTGTCTTATTAGATTAGGGAAAGTGTATAGTAAGATTTTAATTGAAAAAGTAAGACAGATGACCAAAGAATTAATAGAAGAACAATGAAATAGTAATGTGGGAAGTTTCAGATTGATGGAATAAACTGTATGTTGCATACAGGAATCAGAAAAAACGTTTTAATGAAACTGATAGAGATGCAATGTAGATGGTGTTGAGGATATGAAGAGCATTGTTAAAGTATTGATAACATTTTTTAACGCATATCAGTGTATCAGAATATGCAGTTGTGAGATCCATTTATTAGTTGTCAAAATGGGTGGAAAGCGTTTGCAATAGTCAAAAGATAAATGTAAAATTTGAGCAAGAGTAAAGTTGCGATGGTAAACGGAAACCAGGGAGATGGCCCTGTGAAACTTAAAATGGAAGATGAAGGAATGGAGGAGATTGATATAATTTACATATTTATTTTTGAGTAAATGTAAACTATTATGGTAGGATGAGGGAGGATGTGAG
>NC_089744.1:832500-842500 GCF_040412425.1 Macrobrachium rosenbergii
AAAGTGCAAGTGAAACACGATTTTTCTAATTAGACTGCAGAGCTTTCATCTACTGAACATCCATTTACCTGCACAATGAAAGGTGCTCATATTCAGCGGCAGTGGCAGTTTCTCAAGATTTCAGCAGCATTTTCTTGAGAGCAGCCGAGGATTTTGTGATTGAACAAACTACTGCTGTTTGACACTGATATAATTCGAAATTGTCTCGAGCAAAAGCACGTTCGACCCCTCGACTCCAGCATCCACATTGGGTTAAGGGTACATATGTCAAGGTCTCTTAACACTGTTGTCTCGATGTTGCTTGTGCTCTAGTTATGTTACTCAATTCTTTATGGCTTTTGTGCGTGTCCGTGTGTAAATAGCGAGCCGTAATTGTTTTCTTCGGTTGGAATTATGGTATGGTTTGATCGTTCTTAGATAAGGGAGTTGAGTCTTGATTACCTTCTTTCTCTTTTACACACCCGTCTGTGGCTGACGTGTGTTTGCTCTCTCTCTCTCTCTCTCTCTCTCTCTCTCTCTCTCTCTCTCTCTCTCTCTCTCTTTAAATGAATAGGGTATTCATATGTAATCCCATCTGCTTTTGGTCACATTTCACTTTCATGGATGTGCATAAAATATACGCGGAAGAAAAGTAAGTTTTATTTTTCCAGCCAACGCATGACGATATAATTTAAAGTGTATAATTATTCACAGTTTTTCCAGGTTTACCGAAACTCAGTTTTGTATACTGGATTTTTTTAGCGGGTGATTTGTCCGTCATTCAACTAAAGACTTAAGATTCTGTTTGTGATTTTTATTAACTATGTCTATAAAGATTTTATTCCATTTAATAAACAAGTGATTCTCCTTTGTTTGACATATTAACATAGGTGATTAATTCAAATTCGTTATTCATAAAAGTACCTTTTTTATAATTAATTCAAATTCGTTATTCATAAAAGTACCTTTTTTATAATTAATTCAAATTCGTTATTCATAAAAGTACCTTTTTTTATCATTGAGGTTGTTTTCTCTTCGATGGTAAATGTAATGTCACTACTTTTTCTATAATTACGATTAATCGAACTTTAGGTTGAGAACTTCTTTGTTCATAATACAGTTTTACCTACCGTTTGGAGTATGTGAATTAATTACTTGTTTCAGTGATTTTCATCATTATTTTGAATTAAATAGAAATGTGAGATAATGTGCAAAAATGAATTGCATTTTTACCACAATTATTTAATTCACGTTTGTTGGGCTCTTTCCTCATGTTATGACCTTTTATTGCAGGTGGCATTGATGTCACAAATATTTGACGACTCTGGAGAGAGGAGGCTCTTGATATCCGCATATTCACAGTAAGTACAGAATTCAGGAACAAAGGTACCCCGGAGTCGGAGATTTTTCAGAAATTTTGTTGTTCTATTTCACCAAAAAAAAAAAAAAAAAAAAAAAAATCCTCGATTTTCATAAACAGATATTTTCTCTTGGGTGCTAAAACGCTGAGGTCCTTTGATTAGGGCCTTGGTGTTTGGCTGCTTCTCCTAGAGACCAGGTCTATCTTCTTTCAGTCTTTGCTGTGAACTAATGTAGAATCTGTTGACATGACTACTTTTTTTTTATTTTAGAACGTTAGGTATGGTTCCAGAAGGTATTTTGATTTTTTGAGTTTTCTGTTAACAAATATACACTTAACAGCGACACATCTTTTTTTTTCGAAGCACGCAGGACTTTGGTCGTTAAAAGTTAGGAAATCACCGTTTATTATGGAGAAATCAGTCAGTTTTTCTGGGATAGAGGGACAGAGAACTGAGTGAGGTCCAGAGTGTGCAATAGCATTTTCAGCTGCATCGTGAACTCAGCAGCACTTGAGGGGATGGGCAACTTTAGCCCTTTGGAGATGGGCATGGTATCCTCTCTCTCTCTCTCTCTCTCTCTCTCTCTCTCTCTCTCTCTCTCTCTCTGACCTGTAATTATGTAAATCTGATATCCTTTGGGGATTCGCCTTCTTTAACGAGTCTCCCTCCATTATCCCCCTTTCCCTGTTGCATTTACATTTCGGCAAAGAGAGAAAAAAAAGGCCCCAGAAGAGGTCAAGAAATGAGAGGAGGGTATCGGTAATGTCATCGTTCCTGCCAAGGTCGCTTGCTTTTGACCACCTCTAATGCCCAGCGTCTCTCCAACCACCTCTTCGTTTTCATCTCTTTCAGTTCCGTGTCCGTAACTACACTTCCTTCAATTAGCCCCCAAGTATTGTTTAATTTCTCTTTAGGTTTAAACTGTCTGTCATGTCGAAGGTTTATGGTTTGAACGCTGAAGAGTTTTGAATGGCGTGGAGTGACGTTGAATAGTTGTGGGGGAGGAAGGCTGTATGGTCCAAGGTAAGTTGCAAGGAGAGATACGAAATAACGAAAGGTAAACTCGGTTTCTTGTGTTGATCAAACAAGAAGGAGAAGAAGAAGAGGAAGAAGGGTTTGCGCACCTCGTATCTCATTTGCGATTCAGCTCACGTGACCTCTTGAGGTGGCGGCGTGTGGGAACAAAGTCTGGTATTTTGGTCTCTCTCACCCAACGCCATTCATCCATTTTCTTTAATTTTCGGCCGTGGGTCTGCATCCCGTTAAGTGGGTCCGATGTCTAATTGCAGAACAGAACGATGCACCTTTCGGACGAGTGAAACCCAGTGGAATGCGCCCCTCGTTCCTGAGCTGTTTGGCATGTCTAGTGGAGCAACAGCAGCATTCTGCTGGGCGGGCGGGCATGGCCGCCAGTGGTCCTGCGCCGCTGCGCGAGATTGCTGCCCAGACATTTAAACCAAGAATATTTCATCTTCGTTCTCCTGCAGTCATATTCCTCTCTCTCTCTCTCTCTCTCTCTCTCTCTCTCTCTGTGGTCACAGTTAGTAGAGGGTTCCCGAAGCTTTTCTTTGTTCTTTCTGTAAATTTAATGCGAGAAGAAATATCAACAATTTAGGGCAAAAGATTGTTCGTTATGCCGTGCCCACGTCGTTATTTTACAAATGTCTGGGAGATTCTGTATACGCAAATAAAACATACGAAGTGGTCATTGGGGACTAACCGTTTTAAATCGCAGAACTCCACAACTGTTCTACGGCGAACCGTTAGTATGTGGAAAGCAGAATGTCAGTTCCAACATCCACCTTCCGTTGCTTTATCATTATTTTCCATCTTCCCACTGAGTCTCCCTTTTACTCGGCAACTGGTGCAGCAACATCAACAGCAGCTGCAGATGCCTCAATCAAATGGACAGAATGACTGGAATTCTTGCCGGGAAGAAGAAGAAGAAGAAGAAAAGGTGTCCTTTCTCGGACGCTTCGGAGGGTAACAATTATATTCGCATCTGTGTGAGGCGATCCATCTTACGGGGAGGTAATTCGCGATCATTGCCGGCTCGCATCTAATTAATCTTGGCCACACGTAATTATAGCAGAGAGAGAGAGAGAGAGAGAGAGAGAGAGAGAGAGAGAGAGAGATAATCTCAACGGCACAAAGGGTTCCGTTCACATGAAACCTTGAGAGTATATTAGTTTCCTTTGCCCTTTATTGTCATCTTCCTCAGTGTTATATTCTGTACCTTTCCTCGTCAGGTAACTAAACAAACATGGTGGTGTCATGCAAGCCAAACATGGACAACCCCGCCGATTATGAATAGCTGGCCGTAATAAATTTGCCTCCGATGCATTGAACAGCACATTACGAAATCATTCCGCTGAATGAAAGACCGATAAATATGTATTAAACGAACAGCTGGAAAAAAGGGGAGGGACAGGAAAGAGAGAGAGAAATAACACACACTCTCTCTCTCTCTCTCTCTCTCTCTCTCTCTCTCTCTCTCTCTCTCTCTCTCTCTCTCTCTCAGTATAAGTGCACCATTTCTTTATACAACGGAAACTTCCAGCCTTTTCTGGTCGGCTACAAGCAAGAAATCGATAGCAGAAGCAGCATCGGAGAGATTAGAGCAGGTGAAAGGCCGGAGCCCGTTCATGATAGAGTGACATGGAGTATCTAATGGACTAGTATTAAGGTGTGGTAACTGTGAGGAGGTAAAGAGGACCTCTGGGAGGAAACGGTATTCATTTGCTGGCCGATGCTGTCAAAAGGACCTTGATGTATGGCCATAATATGGGAGGTACAAGTGGACATTTTGCATCTGCAGTATAACAACATGAACCCCATACTCCTTGGAAGCTGGACTTTCAAGTCAGACCCCTGAGGGGCTTCGTCCATGTGAATAGGGTTAATCTTCTGAATAATAATAATAATAATAATAATAATGATAATAATAATGAGGAAAGAACAGTTAACGTCGGAACGTGCTGGACGATGAAGTGTATCGTTAGACTTTGCCCGCATTTTGAACTCTTGATATTAGTGATTGGCGCCATAAACAACGTATTTCACTTAATATTTATTTATAAAGACGAACAAACTGTAGGTATTTCTCGGGAATAAAAAAATCGCTAGTGTCGGAATTTTGATGGAGTATTCCATTCATGGAAACCAAAATATTTTTATTTGTCTTTCTGCACATTAGAAGGATTATATAATAGGGAATTTTAGACGAACTGTCACGAAACTGTGTAAAATGGTTTGTTAAAGTTTAAGCAATTTCACGAGATTTTGGTGATCTTGTTCATTTCTCGTTTCTATTTATTTTTGTGGTCGTTTCTTTCTGCATAACACGGGTCAAAATTACCCAGACCTCTCAATGAGAATTTATTTGAAGGTCTTTGTGAAGGGGCGAAAGCCCGTCCCTTACACCAAGAGGTTGATCCGGTGATTGGGGCAGTATCAAGAGACTTCAAAATTCTTGACGATGTATATTCCTTGAGTAACGCCATTTCACATATGCTATAGAATTTATTTATGTTCCTTTTAGCTTGTCAACTGCTTTACTATATTGTTAATACCTTTATCAGTGTGTGTTTATTCAGGACCTTTTTCGAGATACAGAGCTTGCCAGAAGGTTGGCAAAGACTTCAGGTCCCTGTTCCTGGGCAGAGTTAATACGCGAGACAGGGCAAACGTTGCACGTAGACTATACTTGGAGACATAAAAGTCGTCTGCAGTTTTGAAGAACTTAAGATATCTGATCTAAAGATATATAAATATATATATTATATATATATATATATATATATATATGTGTGTGTGTGTGTGTGTATGTATATTTATATATTATATGTATATATATACTGTATATATGAAGTAGGCGTTTGGCGCTTCTTGACGGTCACCCATCTTAAGAGTTGCTCGACTAAGCTGATCGGACTACCAGTGGTACACAGAACGCTTTTGAAATTTGTCTTAAATGTGGTTACGTATTTGAATTGTCATGACGATCATACAACCAAGGGGTAATGATGAACGGTGACAAGATGAAAGATGAATATCAGCGTAGACTGGAGAGATAACATTTCTAAAATTAAAAAAAAAGAAAGATCCCGCTTTATATATGCGGGAAGGATTAAAGGAAAGTTAGGAAAAAACGACTGCGAATTGTTAGCATGACGAAACGAACCTCGACAGTCCTTCAAGAAATGGCCGGAGACCTGACACAATCGACGTGAAAATCAGTGACAGGAAAGTTCGCATGGCAGAAGAAGAACGAACCCGGCGGGGACATAATGTAGCTCCGACTCGAGCCGCCTTAAATTATCGTTAATTTCTTTCAAACGATGATGACACGTTCAGCAGATCTTATCAGTTCTCATTACTCGGAAAGGTCTGGGTCAGGGGCTCTCTCGACCTTTCGTTTGCGACGCTCGCCTCTTCGGTGTTGGTGGTCCGCGGGAAACCCACCTTCAGGAATGAACTTGCATTACACCACATCGCTTAAAAGGAAAGTTCGCGTAATGACTCTCCTTGCTTTTCGTTGTGTTGGAGTTGGAATCGTTTGTGAAGACTCTCTCTCTCTCTCTCTCTCTCTCTCTCTCTCTCTCTCTCTCAAGCTGGAGCATCTGAAAAGGAAATATGTGTCTGTCTTAGGTTAAATCCAAACTTTTATCGCTGAAAGTAGCTTAGAGGGAAAGAAGTTATTTTACACTTTTCTTCAGCCCAAGTTTTCTGTTCTTACGTATTTGTGATGAATATGTGAGATAATGAAATGTCACTCTCATTAGATGAACTGGGAAGTTAAATGCCAACCCGGAATTATGTACGGTACCTCGTGGGTTCTGCTTTGACACTTTTACTGATGACAAGATTCCATTTTCTCTTGAGTGTGGTGGAAGAGGAACATGCCCTCCATTCCTCTGTTTTTAAGTTATCAATTAATATTATAATGTTAGACGTTCTGCGCTATGATATTGTAAAGTGGATATTTGGTACTGGGGTGTTCAGGACCTGCGTATTACTGTCGTTGATTGTATTATGACATTCTGATATTTTGTTTATAAAAGGTCGACGGGACTGGCACTTCATGCCCATGTGAAGTTCAGTCTTGATGAAAATTAAGAAAAGCCGGGAAAAGAGAAAGCCTTCGCGCATCCACGAAAGATTCTACATTACCCTTCTCTTGGAAGAGGACTGTCATTTGAGGAAATGAAAATTAGACATACTCTCTTAGTAGGCGTGTCCGACTTTGAATGGATCCTGGAAACATTCATTACGGTATTTCAGGTAATACATTTTAGCTGTTAGACATTCGACGGGTTCTCCAAACCAAACCATCCTTTTTTACCTTTGATGAAAAGTATAATAGTAATTTCAGTTTGATGGCAAGTCACTATTCAGTTTTTGTTTCCAACCGCGCAGCTGCAAATAAACCCTACGGTTTCTGTAGTAGGAAATTCAGCAGCATTCTCCGTAGGTCTTTATAATACTACTCTCCTACCTTCATGTCGTACCTGCAAACGAGTTTGCCAGAGGGAAAAAAAAAAAAAAACAAGATTTAAAGTTTCCGAAGTATTTGCCCGGTCATGAAGATCATTCCCCGATTCGCGAGACCCTAGTCTTTTGGGGTGCTGTTGCCGAAGTTCTGTCTAGACTGACAGGGGAGGAGGAGTCTGCCGAAGAAACCTCTCGTCTGCTGCCGGTGCGAAGAATGCAGCGCTGTCAGTAGTCCGTCTGCGCGTCTTGGCGCTCTTTAAACGCCCGGACATTTAACTGAAGTTATTTGGGCAAGTTTTCATCGACAGTTGAAGGAAAAGGGATTGCAGTCTCCCTTACATGGCTGTGATTGAAAATAAACAGGGGTCCTTCACCTCCCAGGATCGTTCCAACCAAAGGGCCTGATAATGATAGGCTTGGCTGGGTCCATGTTAAAAAGCCCGGCGATAACATAGCAACCTTGGTATGGCTTTGTTTCCTGCGATGTTTTGCTTCTACTTGGGTGTGAGATCGTGTCGAGCATAACTCGGACTCTTTAATGCACACACACACACACACACACACACACACACACACACACACACACACACACACACACACTTTCGTTACATTTCATTTCGATTTGTTTATTGCTTTTCATCATCCTATCCTTTTGCATCTTCATGAAATTGATTTCATACCATCTTTGATTGGTGAAAATCATCAAATTCGGCGATTCATGCTGGTTTTACCATTTGAACGATAGATTTTTTTAATTAAGACCTTTTGGGGGTTTCCTTTAATGTTATAATGCTTCGAGATGTGCTTAGCGTTCATATTATTGTTTGTATATAATTGCACTATTAAATATACCTTTGGGTTCATACGAGCCCATAAACCCAAGTTTTATGTGATACTGGACATAATGAAAGATTTAGCGTGTACAATCGTGCATAATTCAGATTTCGTATGACCAGGTACTGCACTGGAAACCTCGCGATGATTACCAAACAGTTTAAATCCGTAGGTGGAAATTTCAAAATGATAATCTTGAAGGAAGAAAGGTCTTATCTTCTGGACGTAATCTCCCCTCTCAATCATCTCGTAATCTTTAGCAATGCCATTCGTCACTGGACACATTCCCTTTGTCATCTGTTGACATAACTATATCATCAGTCTTCCGATTCAGTGTCGGGGTTCCTTGTTCCTTCAGACAGCCTCCACTTTTTCCTTTTCCTGAGAATCCTCTAAGAACAGTCCTCGATGATGGTGATGATGGTGGTGGTGATGTTGATGATGAGGGTGGTGGCGCACCCTGGGTTGTGTTCTTCGACTACCTGGCCCGGTTGTGACTGTGCTGTAGACACCGAGTTGGAAAACGGCACCCAGCTCCTCGCTTCTTCCCCAGTCGATCGAGGCTCTATGATCAATGCCTCGCCAAAATAATTCTCAGCGAGAGAAAGGAAAAGAAATAATAACAATAATGAAAAAAATGGACTTGAGGATGATAGGGCCCCGTGTCCAGTGCTGTATAGAAATTGCAATCAGCGGGAAATGGAATAGGGCGAATGGGTGGACGAGGACACGATTTTGATGGCGGCTCACCACCTAGATTGATAGCTACCAGTCTGCCTTTTTACCCTTCTGTCCTCCCCTCTAGCCACGTTGAACCAACTACTACCAGCACGTACCCTCACACACACACACATACACCGCCAACCGAACCTTCTAGTCTTCCTCAACCTCCCTTCTCCCTCCTCCTCCTCCTCCTCCTCCTCGTAAGCGAGCCCTTATCATTTAGCCTAGAAACATTCCTGGTTGCATCACCACTCTCCTCATCCTCCACACCACGGCCACACTTCCTTTTACTCCTCTCCCTCCCCCTCCCCCTCCTTCCCCCTCCCCACCTCCCTTCTTAGCTAGGCTCTTTAACTCCTATTTTTGGGTCGTATCTCTTCCAGAAATAACCTGCCGCCTCTCACCTTGTCCGGACGACTTAGTTATTCGAACTATGCACCTGGAGGAGAACGGGAAACAGCAGCTGACCTGTCGAAATAAGTTATTGTACGTTGGTGAGGTTTAATTGCATTCGTGCGTGCATTTTAAGCAAAGAAGTCTATATAGCTGTCAGTAGAATACGTTTGAACATGTTGATAGTGATATGTTTGTAGATAGCTGTCTCAGGATGAACTTGCAGAAATAATTTCATGTGTTGTACATAATCTCTCTCTCTCTCTCTCTCTCTCTCTCTCTCTCTCTCTCTCTCTCTCTCTCTCTCTCTCTCTCAAGTTCAATGACATCGGTATTTGACAAATTTGCAAAGGTAACAGTGGACGTTTGGTTTAATATGTATATATTTTCCGGTACTAAAGCCTGGATGGTGAGGATCGGGATAAATTTTGTCTGGAAGGATATCAGAGAGTACAAAAAAAAAAAAAACCTAAATCCTAAAGAATACTTGGTTGTCATGATCTCTTGCGACCTCTCATGGAAATCCCCAGGAAGCAAGGTTGGGGTGAGAAGCGTTCGTTTGCTTGGAAGCTTCCAAGTTCTCAAGAACTCGTGGGTGGGGATTAGTCCGGCTTGAATTTGCAAAACAGGGATGCTCTCTCTCTCTCTCTCTCTCTCTCTCTCTCTCTCTCTCAGACCTGAATGTCTACGTGTGACCATGAGCATTCGAGTAGATTTTGTTGTGCTCGTATTATTGCTATTTAATTTCGAACAAATTCACACACACACACATCCCGTGGGTGCACTGTAGGCATTACTTAAGGTTCTTGGCAGCGTCCCTTCGGCCCCTAGCTCCAACCCCTTCATTCCTTTTGCCGTACCTCCGTTCATATATGCTTCTTCCATCTCACTTTCCACCCCCTTCCAACAGTTGTTTCCCAGTGCAACGGCAAGGTTTTCCTCCTGTTGCACATTTCAGACATTCTTACTGCCATTTTCCCTTTCAGCGCTGATTGACCTCAAAGGTCCCAGCGCTTGCCTAAATTTTGTATTCCATTCCACACACACACAAATTGCATCACATCAAGAGACGTGTAAAAAAATAAAACAAGCAAATACGAGAGAGGTTCAACTAATAGAATATGCCAGGATTGCTGTATAATGACTATAATAAGAAAATAAACGGGACATAACTTAAAGACCGTAGTATTATTATAAAACTAATTTTGTTCCCTTCA
>NC_089744.1:845000-855000 GCF_040412425.1 Macrobrachium rosenbergii
GACGATTAAACCTCTCTAGAAGTGACTCTTCAATCGATAAAGATACTGGGTATAATTTATATTTACCCTAGCGTATCTAGCGTGTTTATCTATTTCAATGCTTATTTCAGTGAAATCAGATCGACATGCAACGTGAAAGGTCAATAATGATAACTACCGTTGCAGCTTCCTTCCCTGTGTCTCGAGATAGCCCGATCTTGCTATTGTTTCTTTTGGTCTGCAACTGGAGCATTGATTTCAATTTCCAGCGGCACTTTCCAGTTCGTTGTAGATCTCTGAATGACAAAATAAGACAAATGTTACAGATTGAAGACGTCAGAACATATAGATCTGTAAAATCAAATGCCGTGTTACCCGTATGGTAATACTTTCGAATCATTTTCTTGACAGGGCCATTTGGATAAAGCTAATCTGTCTTCATTCGCGAGAGTGCTGAGTTGGCTCCTTCTAAGGTGTGGTACCCTGTTTAATAACTATTGTCTATGGGTCTTTCTCTTGTCATTGGGACATTCGCAAGTATGGTTTTATATAATTCCCTTTTTAATTTACAAGGTATTTGGTGGCGTTTTGCTGTGTTGGGATGGAAATCATTCGAACCACATTAAGATATCTTAGAATTTCTTTTTCCACTTCTTGTCATTTCTCCTTTACATATTTTTGAGAAGGCTTATCACTCCAAGAGGACATATATATATATAGCTGCGTTCTCTCTCTCTCTCTCTCTCTCTCTCTCTCTCTCTCTCTCTCTCTCTCTCTCTCTCTCTCATACTCAGTAATTAACTCGATTAAAATGGATTAGTTGTGGATGCGCTAGTTACTGACCATCTCTGAATTTCATGACCATTGTATTTCCTGCCACTTATGTGGACAGTTCACCATCATGATCAAATCAGCACGTGTAGTCATTCTTACCACTAAGATTAATAATGAAGTTATGTCGTTTCCATGAAAATTGCCCATTGGCCACTTTTTTTTTATTATCTGTTATTGTTTTATTATTTCTGTAGTAAAATGCCTTTAAAGAGTACGGAAAATATATAGTTAAATGTATATGTAAATGACTCAGTGGTTTGGATGCGTGGTGTCTGCAATATTTGCAAGTGTCCATTGCATTTTTATAGAAACGTATATTTTATAGAAACGTAAAAAAATATTACTTTCCAAAACTAAATATTAAATACTAAGAAGGCAGGAGGCACTAATGTTCTTGGTTATGTACTGAATAATGAGATGGCCGAAATGTTGCTAAGTTGCAACATTCCTGCTCTTCTTCTGTGAGGACCTTTCGAATTCTTTCATGTTGTCGACTCCCTCATAAACTCTGAGAAAATATAGCGAACCCACTTCTTCTTCTTCTTCTTCTTCTTCTTCTTCTTCTTCTTCTTCTTCTTCTTCTTCTTCTTCTTCTTCACTAAACAAATGGTATACTTCGTGTCCTCCAGCCTTCCCCCCCGCCCCCCCTTGGCAATAAACAGCCGACGGCCCACACCCTTTACGAATTTACGATGCAGAAACGCTCTTGGGGGGACCCCTTTAGACAGTGTCAATTTATCTTTCCATCCACTCGATCGAGTCAAAAAAGATGATGGAAGTCTGTTCTCATAGCAGATGCTGCCAGGTAGGAGAAAGAGAGAGAGATCGTTTTCTGACTCTTTCCTTATCCTCTTTTCCTCGTCAGTCATGAGTCCTGCGTCTTGCATTTGCGTGAACTTTTAATTAAAAGTGTGATTTTCGCTGCTCTAAAATTGAGACACAAAGCTTTCTTTTGGCCTTCAACTTATGTAATTTCCCCCTTTTTTTTTATAGTTACACCCATCTCAAATACTGTATAATACTCTAGAATGCCTCATTTAAAAGTTATTTTAAGCTTTTTTTAATGCTTGTACAAAACTCCCTTTGTACTGTAGGTTTTTAGTAAAATCTGAAGCCCATTCTTCAGAAAGGAGTAGTTAGACAAATTTGGCGGAGTCTTAAACAAAGAACAAGAGTAAAGTTCAATGTAGATGGAACTCTCTGTAAAAAAAAAAAATTAAAGACTGGTAAATAATACGCTTTGTAGAAATAACTACGGTGTCATTTAGTCGTGGCCATAGTGCATAACGTTTTTGACAGCATAAAATAAGTAAGTGTCTGCATTTGCTCCTTAGTAGAGTATGACCCTACGTAAAAAGAGGGTGCATACTTCTCATTTAACATTAGAATTTATGAATATTTATCAGATAGCTTTTCGGTATTGCATTATAGGAAGTAATTAGTCCTAAAAGACCGTTATCATTGTTACTCTTAATTTTTCTATAGTCACCTTAAATTTTACATTTACCTTTATAACATGACTGGAGTTAATTTTATATTTACCTTACACAAGATGGCAGGAACTATTTTTGATGCTATACATACCTTTCTTTAGTAGGCTGACGATGATTAATTTCATTATTGCAAGATTCAGAATTTTATATTCCCATTACAATGTGGTGATTTTTTCCGCCCAGCGTTTTGGGTGAGCGTGATCGCTAACTCAGTTGTCCCAATCTCCGACCGGATTGAAAACAAGGACTTGTTTCTGGTGAAAAAATTAATTTCTCGCTATAATGTGGTTCGGATTCCACAATAGATTTCCCGTTGCTTCCGACGGTTCTTACCGTAAAAATAAATCTAATCATCAAACTGGATAAACTTTTTCCGCCCTGCGTTTTCGTGATCGAAAACAGGTCCTCGGAAAAAGGACTGTAAATGAAAATACAGTACACAGTTTCCCCTTTCCGACGGTTATTCTCAATTATCGTAAGTGTAATCGCGTTCTGCGTAGGTGAAATACGCTCACAAAATGACATCTGGATAGCCCTTTCACCTATCTACTTTATGTTTTATACGTTTGGTATCTTTTTTAGCCTTTTTCATGGGCCTCAACCTTCCCTGCCCTCCTGTCATCTTAGGTCCGACTAACATTGCTATAAAATAGCCACTTATATGCTATGGCGCTTCATCTAGATAGCACGACAGACACAAGTACAATAGCGTCTATGGCAAAGTGATTTAGACTTCGATGTTATCGCCCGAGTTTTATGCACACGGCTCAGGCCAGATACAAAATCCTGAGGCGGGGAGTGATGCAGGCGGCATCTCTCTACCTACAGGGAAAGGAAGGACAAGTAGTTGGGACGCCTCGAATTATTATTGTTACTGTTAATGTATCTGGAGGTGGAGGCCTCATTTGCACCTCAGAAAGAAGAGGAAGGCCATGTAGCCTCGTCTAGAATGGCGTCGGGTCTTTTGGAAAACTGCTTAGGAATGGGTACTGCATGGGTAATGTTGGGACGTGTAAGCTTTGTTCAAATATTTTTTTAAGGAGATTCATTAATAAACACTGAACACGATTAGATGCATGGCAAAGATATGAACTTACGTTGCACACGTTTATGTTAATTCAAATGCTCGTATTCGTCTGTGTATAGAAGTGATAATACGTAAGAGAGCATTATATACACACACACACACACACACACACATATATATATATATATATATATATATATATATATATATATGTATATATGTATATATATATATATATATATATATATATATATATATATATATATATATATATATATATATGTATATATAATTCGTGAGAACCCATTCATTCAAATTTTTCTTACAATGTAAACCTTTTAACCAAAGGAACGCTCGCCTGATATTTAACATTTCTTGCAGAACACATCCAGGTAATATTGTACGTTATAGTTATATCTCATTGTCCGTCGTTTTATATTTCCTTTTACAACGCCTTCATCCAGCGTTAAGTGAAATTAAATTTTTGAGTTAAATATTCATTAGCAGATTAATCGTTGCGTTTTTAGGTAAGTTTGGCAGTCGCAATTTTCCATGTGAAATAATCATGGTTCGCAAGTGTTTGTAGAAAGTATAGGATTTCAGTTTCTGTTGTTAGCAAACATATGTGGGTACGTTCAAGCATACAAACGATATGCGCACTCGATATGCATGGAGGATAATTACACACACATACATACATACATACAAACGCGTGAATTAATGTACAAGTTCTGTTCTCGAAAGCGAAAACATCCTTTACCCTGCCTTTCGGAGGGTTATGGCCAGGGGTCAGTGAGAAAGAAGTTTGTGGTGAATAATATTCAAGAACTTCTATCACAAGTCAGTCCACAAAAAAAAAAAAGTATGCGGTGAATTGACGGGTGAATGTGTATAAAACGGCGAAAATATCATGTTCACTTACCCATTCAACCGTGGCAGCTCTTTCCTGCTCTGGCGTCATTCATTTTTCTTCCCACAATTGAGGCAGATGCAATCACTTGACAGGTCCGCCTAGACCACACTATTTCAATGTCAAGGTCGTTGATGGGTTGGGTGATAGGTTGATAGATGTGGTAAAGAGAGTTAATTGCCCATATACGGGAAATTCGGTTTGGTGGGTCGACCGGTTAAGCTTGCAAAGAGAATCAGATGCCAGCATGTGGAAATTTTTGTTTGCCTGATGGGTTTGTGAATGAAGTGGTTGGTCGATAAGGGAAGGGATGAATACACCTTGAGAATCAGATGCCGTAATATATGATTATCTCTTTTGAGACTTTTTTTTTTTTTTTTTTACAGCGTTTGACTGGCATTTTGAAGTAAGACTTAACTGTTTTCAAGTCGTGGTTATTGGATTCGTGTTTCTTCAGGTCAGAGTCGAATAAGTCGTGAGCCAGGAAGGATGATGCTTTGCTGAGTATTTCAGTATTTTTTTTTTTAGTTCGTTTACAAAGGACCAACGACCGGAAATGTAGATATTATAGTAATTGATGCTATTCAGAATTTTATGAATGTTTTCATTTATTTATTTTTGTAGATGCTTTGCACTCGAACATTACCATCTCAACCACCACCACAGGCTTCACCGCCAACACCATCATCATCATCATCATCATCATAATCGAAGTAGTCACTGGCTTTCTGGCAGAAGGACGGGTATGTCGAGTCTCATTGACGTACTGTTCATTGTCAAAATGACAATGAACGTTTCCTGAGGGCATCAACCGTCTCCTCCTCCGGCAACAATGCAGATACTTTATCCTTTTCTGCCATTATACCGAACCATACATTCACCCTTTAGATTGCACTTTCGATGCTTCCCTTTTATTCCATTTATTTTATCTTAAGAATCGACGATTTCTACCTCTCTCTTAGATGTTTATTCCACGCTTTATATGATATCTTGTGATGGAAGAATTGGAATATTAAAGAATGAAAGTGTACCTTTTTCATTTAAATTTATCTTTCATCCCCTTAAACTGTCAAGATTTTTCAACGTATAGTACTTTGCATAACAATCATTGGATAACAAGAGTCATTCTCGAATCATGAATGAGTATTGATTAGCTGTCTGTAATTTGCATCGGGTGCTCCTTTTGTATACCTTTACCTATGTATTTAATTGATTGTGTGAAACATCATATTCATTTTTGCACCCAAGGGAAACGTAATTAGAGGTCAGGGAGTTTCAGTAACTGAATTCTTTTCCATTTAAATCTCCTCAGTTGCATCTTTGTAACAAGAGTATTTGTAAAATTCTTATTGTGTGTGTTATTATAGTACAGAACTGGTAAGGTTGAATAATGAAATACCACAACGTTCTTTTAACGTTTAATCCTTCTATTTATCCCATCATTTGAATGTCTTCTTGTGTATTGGCTGATTTGCATCGTTTTGAAACTTTTACATGTAGCTGTATCCTATTATCACCGAAATTATTGCATTCCAGTAAAGATCTTTATTGTTTTTACTTACAACACAGTCATTTGAGAGCTGAATTCCTATGCAATTTTTTCACCATCATAAAATGTTCTGCCGCACAAGTCCCCCGCCTGTGGATGAAAAGCAGCATCAAAATAAATGTTCTTTGCAAATCAGTTGGTTCCCTTTTTTGCCGATAATCCCGACTAACGCCTATGATGACCAGTAATCCGACTTTTTCTTAATAAAAAAAAATGCATGCTGGATGTAGAAGTCCAACTTCACGTGTATGAAATGACTAAGATTTCGCTGATAAAATGTTCATTCGGGATACTGTTATATGCTGAGTTGTTGTTTACTGAATAACACTGGAAAATAAATTATGCGTGTCTGCGTTTGCTAAAAGTTTAGGGTATGAAACTTCAGGTAATTGTTATATAATTCCAGATCTGTCAAATTACAGTCAGTCTTAATATTGCCATAAAATAAATTACTGTTTAACGTTTTTAAGACAGTTCCTCTCTCTCTCTCTCTCTCTCTCTCTCTCTCTCTCTCTCTCTCTCTCTCTCTCTCTCTCTCTGTCAGATGGAAACATTGTAACTGGATAGTGATTTTAATCTCAAAGAAAATTCAGATAATTACTCTGTTTAAATTGACCCAGTGGAGTTAAAACTTAAGCGCTTGTTCCTTATGGCTGCCATGTCTTAAATAGGCTACATTGTCTCAATTAAAAAGGCATAAATTAACGCCGACGTCTTAGATATTGCATTTTACGTTAAAAGAGTTAGAATAACATACATGTATGGCGTCTGTCTAAGGATTTTTCTTTTTTCTTCCTTTTGAAATTATAGAGAGCATCCTTCAGGAAATCCTCCTGAGACACGTGTGTGTGTGTGTGTGCGCGCGTGCGTATGACCCAAAAACTTCGCAGATTCCTCAGAAAACGTGAATAACCGTAACCCCGTAAGGGATTAGTGCCACCAGTGCACCTCACGTGGTGCACTTTAGGCATTACTTGAGGTTCTTTGCAGCGTCTCTTCGGCTTCTTGCTGCAACCCATTTCATTCCTTTTACCGTACCTCCGATCATATTCCATCTTACTTTCCACCCTCTCCCAACAATTGTTTCATAGTGCAACTGCGAGGTCCTTCCTCCTGTTACACCTTTCAAAACCTTCTTACCCTCAGTTTGCCTTGCAGCGCTGAGTGACCTCCTGGGTCCCAGCGCTGAAATTTAGATTTCATTCCATTGCATTCCACAAATAACCGGAATGACCATTTGTCAGAAACTACGAGTGTTTTCACTGGGTACTTCGTCCGTAGTCGATGCACAGCTCTCCTCTTAATTAAGGTAAGGAGGCGAATTTTTCGTGGTATAAATATGTGTACAGTAGTAAGTAGGTAGATGGATTTTGTGGTGAGTATCCTATGCGTCATCGTCCCCGTCATTAGTATCACCATCGTAGTCGTCTTCATCAGTATAACTGTAGGACGAATAGTTGGAATAATGAAAACAGGTATTATATCTCCGTCCGAGTGAGCTCATCTATGAATGGTGTGTTAGGGTGGAACACGTGGGATACAATATGGGTTTTAAAACTCATTCAGAATTGGACGATGTTTTCAAAAGAGGAGATGTAGTAATTTATGGTTGAAATGATGACTGAGTGGACGAGTAAATTCAGGCTAGGATTTGAGAGTTTTGGAGTCAAGTGTCCGGAGTATTAACTCACTTTTAATCATTAGTTCTTGAATAGTAAAGCTATATATATATATATATATAATATATATATATATATATATATATATATATATATATATATATATATATATATATATATATATATATATATATATATATATATATATATAGAGAGAGAGAGAGAGAGAGAGAGAGAGAGAGAGAGAGAGAGAGAGAGAGAGAGAGAATTTAGAGAGAGAGTTCAGAAATATTTTGAAAATGTTTAGATCTTGAGAATTTATTAGAGGTTCACACATCACCGTGCAGTTCAAATTATTTTGAAAATGTTTTCAATGATGCGTGTGTATATATGGATAATAAGTTATTTCGTCTCGTCGGCTCGAAATATATCATATACATGTAACATGTATTATATATGCATATATATACATATATATATATATTGTAACGAACCCCGATTTCTGTGAGGCCGTCAGGTTTTTTTAAAATATGATCTTAAGTATCGGGGACTAGAGAGGTCTAAAGGACTGACAATCTCAAGAAGGGTACCAAAGATAATATTCAAATTACCTTAAAACTACTTTATTACCATTACTATAATACAAAAATGTGCATATGAGACCAGATTTCAGACAGTACAGCAAAACATAAAAAATAATAAGAAACTTTAAGTATCACCACAAAAATGGCTCGATAACTTTTAACTAGCAAAAATTCACAGCAGCAGTAAAGCAGTCAATAGTAAAAGACAAACATAACATTGCTCAATAATAATGATAACAGAAGCCGAATTTGCTTCATCAACAATATCAAATAACCTGGAGTCATACTCACTCCAACACATAGTAACAAATACATTGAGACCAGATTTCGACATCACAGTCATAAAAATTAATGACTAAGAACCATAAAACTAGATTCGTTCACAATTACAGAAATAACCTCGTCATATTAATGACCATAATCATAATCTCCTTGCTCGATGTATTTAATGACAACCATAAAAGATCATATATTAATGACACTCATAACATAAACGACAACCATAATCTCGTCATATATTAATGACCACAGGAATCGCAAAAGATCCCCTCTTGAGACACACGGGGAGAGAGAGAGAGACACCAAGAACCACGAGGACGACTATCGAACACTTCCATGCCGACCACAGCTTCTCAGCTGCCACGGAAGAACACCCGCTTCAGGGAAAAACCGGAGACTACACACGAGTCTCCCACTCCTCTTCGGGAACAAAATCCTCAGGAGCCACTCCTCTTTGGGAACAAAATCCTCAGGAGCCACTCCTCTTCGGGAACAAAATCCTCAGGAGCCACTCCTCTCTTCGGGAACAAAATCCTCTCAGGAGCCACTCCTCTTCGGGAACAAAATCCTCAGGAGCCACTCCTCTTCGGGAACAAAATCCTCAGGAGCCACTCCTCTTCGGGAACAAAATCCTCAGGAGCCACTCCTCTTCGGGAACAAAATCCTCAGGAGCCACTCCTCTTTGGGAACAAAATCATCAGGAGCCACCAACGCACACTTCCATGCCGATACCATCTCCTCGGGATCTAGGTCAAGGTCCTCCCCTCTGTCCACAGAAAACCATGGCCGGCTGCTTCCAAAGCCATCAACACTGCTACTGCCATCACCAACCACAAGGTGATACTTGAAACCCACTGCTGCTGGGTTCTCCTCTGAGAACTAGACAGTTTGCTGCTTAAAAATCTGATTGACTCTGAAAGAAAAACAGAGACGAACGATTCCTCGCCTCCCCCACACAAAATACCGGAGAGCAGGTAAACAATTCAAACAATGTAGTTTAAAAGAAAACAAACCATCAGAAAACCTGACAATATATATATATATATATATATATATATATATATATATATATATATATATATATATATATATAGAGAGAGAGAGAGAGAGAGAGAGAGAGAGAGAGAGAGAGAGAGAGAGAGAGAGAGAGAGAGAGAGGAGAGGTAGCTTTCTGAGAATTTAGAAGACAGTTCACCTCCTCTTCAGTTCAAAATTATTTTGAAAATATTTTCAAGAACATGTGTTTATATATATATATATATATATATATATATATATATATATATATATTATATGTATTATATATACAGTATATAATATATATATATATATATATATATATATATATATATATATATATATATATATATGTATTATATATACAGTATATAATATATATATATATATATATATATATATATATATATATATATATATATATACTATATATATATTATATATATACACACACACTTGTATGTTACTGTTATGTACAGTGTAAGCTATGTGATGGTATGTGTTCAGTCAGCCAATATACAGGAGTTTGTGTTTGTGATACTGTACATAGGGATGGCCAGGTCTACACGCCTAATATTTTATCAGTCTATCTGTCCATCTATCTATCTGTCTATCTGTCTGTTGTTCGGCAATAACCCAGTTATTATCAGCATTCAGCACATTTTCCTCACCTGAGGGATCATTCGTTTCGGCGATCAGAAGAACATCG
>NC_089744.1:860000-890000 GCF_040412425.1 Macrobrachium rosenbergii
ACGTTGGTTACCTCGACGTTCTTTCCGTGAGTCTCCGTCCGTTAAAAGGTCACAATATCTCAATGTAGTTTGAAATCTCGTGTGTTTTTTCTTAATCCTCTTCTGCTGTTGATCATTGGCGGTTATGCGATTTGAAGGGACGAAATGTATACGAACAAACTCCGACTTTGTGGTTGAACGCGGGAGATCGGTTACAAGATGTTCTCTTGAATGAGTGGTTTTTTAATTTTTTTTTTTTTTCATTGCTGTTGTTACTTAGTGTCGATTCTGTGGGAACTTGAGGAGGTTTTTGTCTTAAGTGAATATCTAATGTGTGTTCCCCTCGCTGTAATATAGGATGACAAGTGACAGGCGCCTCGTGTTTTTTTTTTTTATGGTTAATGATTCAATTATCGGGTGACGGTCCTAGATCGTATTGCACGTGTCATGAGCTGAAACAAAGGGTATTATTATTATTATTATTATTATTATTATTATTATTATTATTATTATTATTATTATTATTATAGGTAGCGTACAGTCCATGGTATGTTATAGGTTTTTATTCCTCTGTTATGTAAAGTAATAGTATTAATTCAGTCCTTACCTTAAAGTGAAATTTTCTTAATATCCCAATCTGAAATGAATAAATACGACTTTCTGAGAACGTTAAAAGAAAGCTTGACGCTTCATTAGTGTGACTTGAATTCTTTATTTGTGCGTATCGTTTTTTTTTATTTAATTATTTTGAACTTCATCTTCTTCAAAAATCCAGGAAAGAATGAACAAGAAATTTAAGGTATGCATTTTGTATTCTGGTGTAAATTACAAAGGCCGTAAAAGTAAGTGAAAAGTTGCTAATAGAAAGTTATCAAAAATCTCATAATGGTTCTATTCCTTTTATGAGACAGAGCCCTTTGTGTGTATATATATTTATATACATATATATATATATATATACATATATATATATACATATATAAATATAAATAAATATATGTATTATATATGTATGTATGTGCGTGCATGTATATGCTGTATATGTATATAAAGAGAGAGATGATCGAAGAAAGTAAGAGACATATGCTAAAATATTCACATGTAAAAGAGAGAGAGAGAGAGAGAGAGAGAGAGAGAGATCACCAGGATGCGTTAGAGTACAAGCGACGGTGAAGGTGCTTGCAGTGAGGACTATGACAATAGTGATGGTGACGGTCTTTCTCTCTTTTTCTCCCTGTTGCTCCTCTATCATCAAGAAAGACGTTTAGTAATGACTAAGCATGGCCGCAGTTGTCAAGATAGGTCAGCAATTTAGTCTGATTGCCTTTTTGAGAGGAGATGATTTTGCCTGGTGGGGATCTTGAGAGAGAGAGAGAGAGAGAGAGAGAGAGAGAGAGAGAGAGAGAGAGAGAGAGAGAGAGAGAAATATACCATAGGTATTTGGAGAGATGGATAAAATTTTGTTCGGTCATTTGGTAACTATCTATCTACAAGAGTGTCGACAAAGGTTGTGTAATCGGGAGATTATATCGTTTATTGGTTCTTGGGGCTGAGCCCAGTGTCCCTTAATAATTTGCAAGATGCCCCATAATATTTTGCAAGATGTCGTATGGTATTTTGCAGTTTATGTATCTAGTTTATTGGGACAGTAATCGATCTCACCTTTTACATATTCTTGTTAATGTTAATCGAAAAATAACTGGTAAGTTTGTTGTTAAAATGGGATAATTGGTATCTTTTGCCGCTCTGAAGCCATGTTCGTAAAATGAACTATATTATTAAACACCGAAGTCTAGAAAAGGGCAATAATGACTCCAGATATCATGGGATTTTTTAACGTAATATTTTATTCTTGAATATTTTAACAGTTGACAAATTTCATTTTCCACAAATTTTATCTTTCGTATCAGTTTTTTCAGCAGTGACTAAATTGGCAAGTAGTTACTTTTGATATTAATATCAGTTTCTATATTTTCTAACTGATATAATGTATTTTGTTCTTTGCCTATATCATATCTGTTTAGTAAAATTGTTTGTTTACCTAAATTACTCATTTCTGCCTCATCCCCATTGTAAAAAATCGCATGGTTGTTTATTGTAAGCATATGGAGGAAATGCCTCGTTTGCTACATAACACATTTGGTATTTCCTTCTCATGATTACGGCGCCTCCTCGGCCTATTTCGTGTACACTGGGCCAGCCTGAGTTATGTGAGCATAGCAGGAAGAATGGAACCTCATTATTTGTACGAGAGAGAGAGAGAGAGAGAGAGAGAGAGAGAGAGAGAGAGAGAGAGAGAGATATGGGGGGGGAGGTGGCTTTATGCATTAGGTTCTCAGCATTATACATGTAAAAGGAAAGTTACGCTTACAGCTCACAGGACACACGGACATACATTATACATACATGTATTGCTCCATAGTTCATACATGGTAATTACAAAGGACCCAAAACAAATAAATTGAAGGATTAATCGCCAAGAAAGAATCATCCATTGATTAGAAGTATAACCTTTTCTTCGCTTTTAAAACTGGTCAAACAGTCATTATTGTTGGACCTTTTAAGCAGGACCTCAAACAAGGATTTATGTATTAAGCTGAGTTTAACATATAATGGTATTTATATAATTGTTCAAGGCTGTGCTGTGAAAAAAATCCATTATTTTGGAACTGTACAAACAATATTATTGGATCAGTGTGCAGAAGTTACACCATTAGATTTCTGAAAAGATATAACGAAGTAGAATATCACGGAAGATATTTTTCTCATTGCTTTTGTTGTCATATTACTATTTAGAGCACATCTAAGAATAATTGTAACCTGTTTGCCATGATATAAATTTTTTATGCATCTAGAACGCAACTCTGAAGTGTTTAATCAAATATTTGAGCTTTGGCACCATGCAGATATTTAAATGATGCTGTATTATCCAGATTAATGAAGTTTTTATTTTGTAAGTAGGATTTTAACTGTTGATTGATGTCATCTCCAAAAAGACTTTAACGGCATTCCAAGAGTGCCTTGTCTTTTGCCTTCCGGGTGAACGCAAATTCGCTAACTGTAGTGCAATAGTGTTAATTCCTGGTGGTTATTATGTGATAGAAGTGGAGCTCAGGAAAAATGGAAACCAAAAAAAAAAAGATGAACATTTCCACACACAAGAAGAGAGAGAGAAAGAGGAAAATTACGTATGTAAGATTTGCATAGCCTAGTGACTCTTAAACTCGTATTCTCATGTTGCCAAAGCTATTCAGTTATTATTTTAAGTGCTGAAGTCAATGGTTGTCATGCCTCACTTAATAAACAGGAATTTATGATCTAGCATAAGATAATAATTTCGTGTTTTGTTGTCTCAGTGCCGTCTATTCTGCTTCATCGTGTGGCCTTAATATTTGCGACTCAGGTTCTTGTAAACAACTGGTACTCAAATAACGATATCCACGAAGTCACCAGAAAGAAAATAGATAGTTTTTTGCATCCGAAGGAAAATGGAGAAAGAGAGAATGCTCTTAAATTATATTACAGGAATTATATGAGCACTGCTTACAAGACAGACGAGAAGTACTTCGAGAAATTGTAGGACGAGGGGTAATAACGATAGACGAAAATACTAAAATTGACCTGCAGATATACTATGAGAACTTTAGAACTGCCAACTTGATCATGAAGAATAACTCTCACAGCAAGAAGCGCTTTCTTGATAGGTGCAACGTAGTATACAAGTATACATGTCAAATCGCGAACTGCAAGTCGCGAAATTTTACTTATATTGGAAATACTACAACTTCACTATCAAGAAGACTTACTATGCATTTGCAAAATGGTAGTATTAAAAATCACACGAGAGAGACACACACGATGCAGCTCTAACCAGGGAAATGCTCGAGGCCAACACCGAAATTATTGACAATGTTGCTGATGCTAAAAGGCTAAAATACCTTGAGGCAATATATAATAATATTCATAAGCCTCCCTTAAACCTACAAGGAATCAACGCAATGATTCCAAGTTCCGATCGTGAAAGGAGAAGAAAATGCATGTTGAACTTAAAAATATTTTAGTTATATCTTTATTTTTGTCATGTTGGATCTTGTTCTATCCAAATATTTTGTATTTACATTTTACTTATACTTTTTACGTTAACTTTATTTTATTTGTTTGAATGTTTTTGAGGGTTTTTGTCTTCTTCTCTTCTTATTCTTTTAACGTGATTTTTTCCCATTTGTATAACTTTGGAGGACATTGATTTACATTTTACATTATAGCGTTTTACATGTATTGTACCAGTCATCATTTCTCCCAGCAGCGAGGAGTCGTTGCGTGGTTACGACAGTCGAGATGTGTGAGGTGCCTGTCATGTTTTTAGTGTTGAATGGCTTTGTTTGTTTGTATTACGATTTGCTTTTAAGTTGACCGGGGTGTCTATTTTCAACTTTCAACTTTTATTTTTCGTCTGGTTGTTTTTAAGTATGTAAATACCTAAACAGCAATTTTTGGTCATTGTTAACAGGCCAGTTGTAAACAAGTTTAGTAACAAATCTCTATGTTTTAACTGTTAATTTCAAAACGCTAACTGCCGAATATTGGATTTTAGCCATTGAATAGTTATATTTGTGACAAGTGTTCCCTCGAAAGAATGTTATATATATGTGTGAATTTCTTTGTAAACACTCATTTGTAGCCGAAGATGTCTCTAGAAGAGACGAAACGTCCTACCCAATAAAACGTCCATCAAAATGAACTTTGGTGCTCTACTCCATCAGTGGCCTGAGGAACAGAGGAGGATAATAAGGAAAATTGAGAACATTGGTAAGAAATTAATAAACTGCAACTTCGCTGTCTTATTTAACGACATTTGCATATATATATATATATATTTATATATATATATACATAAATATAATGTGTGTGTTTATGTACACAATTATGTGTATACACACACACACACACACACACACACACACACACACACACACATATATATATATATATATATATATATATATATATATATATATATATATATATATATATATATATATATATATATATATATATAGTGTATATGCAAAACAACTCCACAACATCAGTTACTTCATCATATATTTACGCAGAGGACTCATCAGCAGCGCATCGAACCTATGCGCACACACACACACACTTGAGCATTCACCTGGATTGTGCACACACACACCCTTTGTTGGTTCCTGGTTGTTGATGCTTTTCCTTTACATTTCATCTTTCGCTGAGACTATCCAGCCCTTTCTAGGCATTCTTTGTCTCCTTGCTCCTGATTTGGAAACCTCTCCAAATTCTACCCTCTTAACCAACTTGACATCTACTCTGTCTACGTAACCGAATCAACTCGAAGAACTCTGGTCCATCTTTTCACCTATGCTAACCAGTTTACCTCTTCTAAGTATTTTCATATTTCTCATCCTTTCAGGATTTCTGCAAGTATACTTCATAATCAAGTCGTTCCTTTCAGGTTTTCCTCTTTTAGTTGCATGAACTCACACCCCACTCCCAGAAAGGAGAGGTTAGCTGAACAGTGCAAAATTGAGAGACGGTGTGAATGTGTCAGCCCTTTTTTGATTTTTTACATTAATACTTTTAGATACGAGTCCAATAACCATAAGCAAGAGCCAGGGCCATGAAAAAGCAGGATAACCCTAAATTCTCCGTGGCAGCCGGACAGGACTGTAATTTGTTAGAAGAGATGAGACGTCAAGTGTATGCGTGACTGTTCGAATTCTTTCAGAATTTTTCACTTACGTGAAAAGTTTAAATTTCCGTCTATTTTTTTTTTTTTTTTTTTTTTTTGCTTTGAAACGTACAGTTCAGTGAGCATTAGTTCGTTTTGCCTGAAGATGAAAAATTTCAAGTTCTGTTTAATGTAATCAAAGGCATGTAGACAGTTTTAAACTTGGAACTCGATTCTGTTATTCTTAAATAGTAAAATGCAGAGATTAATCTGTATTTAACATAGTCCTTTGTTTATAAAGTATTAAAATTTAAAATTTTGACTAATTAAAATCTTCTTGGTAAAAGTTTAAAACTTATTTTAAGATGTAAAGTTTTTTCGATTTAATTACTTTTGGTAAAAGTTGAAGACTTGAATAGATTTTAAGTTTAATCTGCTTCTTCTTGTAGGTGTAGAATTTGAAGTTGTTATCTTATTCCACGGGCCATAAGTTAGAAATTTAAAGCTATTTCTCTTCTATTTATCTTAATATTTTACAAGCTTAACCTTTCACGAGTGACATTAAGAAATGCACTTGACACTTTTTTTTTTTAATTCACCTCTTTCCATCGTTGATATTTTTCTATGAATTATGTCGTATTTCTAACAAAAGGCCAAGTAATATAATTGTTCGTCCTGGTTACGTGGAAGTTTTTATCCTTTCGATTTCTTGAATAATTTCTTTGTTTTAAAATTCCAAATTCTTATTTAGACGCAACTTTCTGATATAATTTTAAAACTTATATGATTGTCTTCCATAGCATTATCAGTAGATTATAAAGATTATTTCTAGTTCCTACGATTTTCTTTCATTATTCTGGTTGTTAGCATAATAATAGCTCTCGAATGTAAGTGAATCATGACTCTTGTAAGAAAGGTTATGGACACTCATAGCCTGTCGTTATAATCCAATTTCATTAAAGTGTTACATAATGATAAGTAATTATGTTCAGTATTTTAATTTTTTTTTGGGGGGGTGGGTTTTCATCTCCTTTATTATTATCTATTTATCATTTATTCATATATTTGTGAGTACTCATTATTTTTCACTGTTTCATTCATATCCTGTCATTCAGTATTTCCACCTTTTATTTCTCAGTTGCTAGTACTGTTTCTTGTACCTTATCACGGAGCTTATATGCCGGAACAAGATGGTCGTCCTGTGACGGGCGAATTAGACACCACCAAGCAAACGTCGCAATGAGAGAGGAGGAGGAGAGGCTTGTACTCAGATGGTTAACAACATTGGAATGTTAAATGCTAACGGTCACGAAGTAACTATCGAGGCAGATCACGAAGATTCAAGCATGAGTCACTGACAGAGCCCTTATAAAGGATAGACGGCTGAGATGGATGGATGGGAGCATAGGGGTTTTCGCTTGAGTTCCTGGTACCTACGGCCGGCTGACTCTTGTGAGTTACGTCGCTTAGTAATGCCAGAGTGTATTGGAGCACCTATACTCCCCTCCCCCCTCCACACATCCCCTTAGTATCATCCATCCTTCCCTCCTTCCCCCTCTCTCTCTCTCCCGTCCCTTTAGCTCACTCGGCGAGATTAACATGAAGATCTTTGTCCTCAAATTGGTGAAAGCCCAAACACCTTTTTGTGATCTCAACTGCTTGAGCGCCTTTTGACCTTCATTGTTATA
Source organism: Macrobrachium rosenbergii (assembly GCF_040412425.1). Lineage (NCBI taxonomy): Eukaryota > Metazoa > Arthropoda > Malacostraca > Decapoda > Palaemonidae > Macrobrachium > Macrobrachium rosenbergii. The sequence goes on from NC_089744.1 coordinate 867,372, forward strand.
AGTGTGCAATTTATGAGTTAGTGAACAGCCTCAGATTCTTACGTTACCTTCGCATTATTGGAAATGAAGTTAAGTTGGCCTCTGGCACTCGAGATCTGATCTGACAGAGATGTAGATCAAGGATTCTTAATGATAAGAGAAGAGTATTATGAGTAAAATATGTCCCTTTTGATATTGCCTTTGTGTCCTGGTATTTCTTTGTTCATCCATCCTGCTCATCCATCCAATTTTTACGCCCTTCTAAGTTTTCTACGAATACCGTTATGTAGAACATCCCGGGGAGAAAGATGTTCGAATGAGATGCAAATAACTGTTTATACAGATAAGATTGAAGTGCGTTTAATGTTCTTGATATTCCTAATTAGTTGATCTGTTAAGGAATTGTGGAAGTGAGCAAATACCATTAATTTTACTATCTAGGACGAATTGTACATTCATATATTTTATTTTCTGTGTAACATAGATACTCTGCGCGAAATATACTCCATGTTTAGATGCGTCATCGTTCAACCCGAGGCAAACATTCTCTCACTGGTACCCCTGTATGAATGTGCGTAACGTCCTAAGGCTCGGGACTTTCTCTCTAGACCCTCTCTTATATTACCGTCATTTCAGACGACAGTGGTGCGCAGATCATTAGTATTCGATATCTAAATAGGAGACATATGTATTCAGGTAATAAAATGATAATAATTGCATGTGAAATAATTAAGTACAATATGATAATCAATCTTACAGGATGTAAAGTTGTCAAATACTACGCTACTTTATTGTGTCGATTCTAAAACTTGTAACCCAAGGTAAGAAATAGTGAAATATATCTCCTGCTCGGGAAGTTATAATGTAGGTAGAAAAAAACAGTGGAGGAGTATACATTAGCACAGTGTCAGACAAGAGTTAATTCGCGTGAATGAATACTAAAAGAACTTTTGTTGGTGAAAATTGGGCATCAGTGAAGAAGATCTGTTGTGAGGAAAATGTAGTATCTTAACCGTTGATGTGTTAATAGAAAAGGAAATAGTTCTGTTTCAATTTCAATTTGTATTTAGAAAAAAGGAATAGTTCTGTTTCAATATCAATTTGTATTTAGAAAAAGGAGTAGTACGTTTCAATTTCAATTTGTATTTAGAAAAAGGAATAGTTCTGTTTCAATTTCAGTTTGTATTTAGAAAAAGGAATAGTTCTGTTTCAATTTCAGTTTGTATTTAGAAAAAGGAATAGTTCTGTTTCAGTTTCAGTTTGCATTTAGAAATGGAATAGTTCTGTTTCAGTTTCAATTTGTATTTAGAAAAAGGAATAGTTTTGTTTCAATTTGTATTTACAAAAAGGAATAGGAATATTTCTGTTTCAATTTCAATATGTATTTAGAAAAAGAAATAGTTCTGTTTTAATTTCAGTTTGTATTTAAAAAAGGAATAGTTCTGTTTCAGTTTCAATTTGTTTTTAGAGAAAGGAATAGTTCTGTATCAATTTCAATTTCTATTTAGAAAAAGGAATAGTTCTGTTTCAACTCGTATTTAGAAAAAGGAATAGGAATAGTTCTGTTTCAAGTTCAATTTGTTATATAAAACTGAATAGTTCTGTTTCAGTTTTAATTTGTATATAGAAAAATGAGTATTTTTGTTTCAGTTTGTATTCAGAAAAAGGAACAGGATACTTCTGTTTCAGTTTCAATTTGTATTTAGAAAAAGGAATAATTTTGTTTTAATTTCAGTTTGTATTTAAAAAAGGAATAGTTCTGTTTCAGTTTCAATTTGTATTTAAAAAAGGAAGAAGTATGTTTCAATTTCAATTTGTATTTAGAAAAGGAATAGTTTTGTTTCAATTCCTATTTTAAAAAAGGAATAGGAATAGTTCTGTTTCAATTTCAGTTTGTTATTTAAAAACGGAATAGTTCTGTTTCAGTTTAATTTGTATTTAAAAAACAGGAATAGTTTTATTTCAGTTTCAATTTGTATTTAGAAAAATGAAAAGTTCTGTTTCAATTTCAGTTTGCATTTAAAAAAGGAATAGTTCTGTTTTAGTTTCAATTTGTATTTAAAAAAGGAATAAGTATGTTTCAGTTTCAATTTGTATTTAAAAAAAGAAATAAGTATGTTTCAATTTCAATTTGTATTGAGAGAAAGGAATAGTTTTGTTTCAATTCGTATGTTAAAAAAGGAATGGGAATAGTTCTGTTTAAATTTCTGTTTGTTATTTAAAAACGGAATAGTTCTGTTTCAGTTTCAATTTGTATTTAAAAAACAGAAATAGTTCTATTTCAGTTTCAATTTGTATTTAGAAAAAGGAAAAGTTCTGTTTCAATTTCAGTTTTCTTTTTAAAGGATTAGTCCTGTTTCAATTTTCATTTGTATTTAGAAAAAGGAATAGTTCTGATTCAATTTCGGTTTGTATTTAAAAAGCAGGAATTGTTCTGTTTCAGTTTCAATTTTTGTTTAGAGAATGGAATAGATCTGTTTCAATTTCAATTTGTATTTAGAAAAAGGAATAATTTTGTTTCAGTTTGTATGTAGAAAAACGAACAGTTCTGTTTCAATTTCAATTTATATTTAGAAAAAGTAACATTTCTGTTTCAGTTTCAATTTGTATTTAAAAAAAGGAATAGGAAAAATTCTGTTTCAGTTTCAATTTGTTTAAAAAAAAGGAATAGCTCTGTTTCAATTTCAGTTTGTAGATGAATAGTTATGTTTCAGTTTTAATTTGTATTTATGAAAAGGAATAATTCTATTTCAATTTCAATTTGTGTTTGGAAAAGGAATAGTTGTGTTTCAATATCAGTGTGTATTTAGAAAAAGGAATAGGCCTTTTCCAGTTTCCGTTAGTATTTAGAAAAAGGAATAGTTTTGTTTCAATTTCAATTTATATTTGAAAAAAGAAACATTTCTATTTCAGTTTGAATTTGTGTTTAGGAAAAGGAATAGTCGTTTCATTTTAAGTTTTTGTTTTTAAAAAAAGGAATCGTTCTGTTTCATTTTGTATATAGAAAAATTCTGTTTCAATTTCAGTTTGCGTTTAGAAAAAGGAATAGTTCTGTTTCAATTTCAGTTTGCATTTAGTTAAAGGAATAGTTCTATTCCAATTTCGGTTTGTGTTTTGCCTTTATTACCCGACCAAACTTGTAGCTAGGTCGCTATCGTAACCTTTCGAGAATCCTTTAATTTTTACCGTTTTGATCGCGACTCATCGTATATATCAACTTAGTAGGTTCCGCGATGTCTTCAGGTGTTGGTGAGAACAAGAGAGAGGTACAGGAAGGCTAAACGGGTCATTAAGGATTTCAGGAATAAGAAATTGTGGGGATTTGCCCCATCGTCATTCGGTTGGCCTGTTAATCATCTCCTCTCTGCCCATACTTCAGTCATTGCCAGTCCTTTCACTTTTTTTACATTTTGTTTAATGGTACGACGGTCAGCTACTTATTTTCGCGTGCACGTGTAAGCACTTGGTAATCAAATTTTCACAGTATAAATGTTTACACAGATTGCAGTTTATTTGTTTGTGTCGGGATTGTATGATTTCGATCTCAATAATTCAGTAAAATTACTGCCGCAGATATCGGTTTTCTCTGAGCCGTGAAGAAGATGAGTGGCTTAGTTGCCTAGGTATATATAACCTTAACCTGGGAATTATATAAGTAAAAAATAAAGCTATACAGTTGTATCAGTTCAGATTATAACCAGTGAGTTTTCTAAGGGGTGATGTTTATATGCTTTTAAATTTTTAATATGTATTTGAAGCTCATATTGATGCTGCCTCTCTCTCTCTCTCTCTCTCTCTCTCTCTCTCTCTCTCTCTCTCTCTCTCTCTCTCTCTCTCTCTCTCTCTTTTGACAAGTCATGTTGTCGGTGACTAGCAAACTGTCTAGACGTCTTACTGCGCAAAGGAAGCGGTCACGTCTCCGCGTCACGTACTTCCAGGATTAAAACGTCAATTTTTAATAGCTCACGGACACATTGCTCATTCATTGCGTAAGTCCCAGCCACTCCAACATGGCTCCTGGCGTGTCTCCTCGTTCACTCGGCGGCCACGGGCACGTCATACGTAGCAGCAGTAATCTTCCGATATGACACACAAGATGTTCATTCATTCATTGCTTCCTCTACGTGAAGCCCATTCAGTCATTCACACTTCCTCCTCCTCCTCTCTCTCTCTCTCTCTCTCTCTCTCTCTCTCTCTCTCTCTCTCTCTCTCTATGTAAGATTCTCTTTGTTTCAAAAGGGTGTGACGTAGGGCGTCTTCCTGCTTGTCTAACGCCAGATGTAATCTGTTTCTTTGTATTTTGCAATAATGGATTAAATATTCAGTTCTGTGGTGTTATGCCGATTGCGATTACTACTAGTGTACAGTATAACATTCCCTCCCCTTCCCATATATAATATATATATAATATATATATATATATATATATATATATATATATATATATATATATATATATATATATATATATATATATATATATACATTACATAGGGCAATACTCTTGAGAAATTAACCATGATGCAAGACAGCAATATTAGACGTTTGTCGTTTAGAGGCAGTTATTTTCAGTGGCATTGAATCTTTTGTTATTATGAAAGTTGTAAGTTTGGGCAGTACATTTATCTATCTATCTGTCTGTATCTATCTATCTATCTATCTATCTATCTGTGTTCTAGGATGCGCTATATCACTGGAATCTCCTTGCTTGCATCCAGGTCAATAAGAAACTTGATTGGCAGCAATAACAATAAATTTGAAAGTGCTCTGCCTCCAATTTCTAACTTGAAACACTAGAGTAATAAACTATTTTAAAGACAGGGATGCATCCAGAGATTCTCTGTATATGCTTAGATAATTGTTATTGTTTTCATGCTTAGGTTTTTCAACACAGAATAGCCCTTTTTTGTTGGCCGAGTCGGTTGAGCTTCAGACTATCACTCGATGGGCCGGAGTTCAATTCCCGCGGCCGGCTGATGAAGAGTTAGAGGAATTTATTTCTGGTGATAGAAATTCATTTCTCGCTATAATGTGGTTCGGATTCCACAATAAGCTGTAGGTCCCGTTGCTCAGTAACCAATTGGTTCTTAGCCACGTAAAATAAGTCTAATCCTTCGGGCCAGCCCTAGGAGAGCTGTTAATCAGCTCAGTGGTCTGGTAAAACTAAGGCATACTTTTTTTCAACACAGATTATGCACAGTAATGCAAAAATATTTACATACATTGACATGAAAAGCGCTACAAGGCATTTGTAAAAAAGAGTAAATGTAAACAATAAAAGAGAAGTTTCAGCAAATCAGCAGGCAAAAATATCTTCTTTTTTTATGCGCTAGAAATTTCAGAAATCTTGTTAAAAAAAAGGCATCGCTTTTTGTAATTGCATTGTAGCATCCCGTGAACTACATAAACATCAACATTCATCGCAGCGCAAGGAGCACTGTCCAGCCTCGCGAGATTGAAAAACTTCTAGACCTTGGGATTTCGATATGAAACAAGTGAAATGAACTGAAGAAGCATGCGTATGCGTTAAATGAAATGGCGCAAGTTCCGTATGGAAATAGTGCGTGTGAAGATGGTCAAAGCAAATAGTTCCAACAATGGTCTCAAATATAAATCATTATTTTTTTCCTGACATTTGTTAGCAGTTGTCATAGTTCCTCTTTGTGTTGCAATTTTTGTTTTGGCCTTTGTACTGTCATCTACACAGTGATCGCAGTTCCTCATTGGACGGATTGGTATCGTTCTCAGCCAGCACTCTGCTGGCCCCGCGTTCGATTCTCCGACCGACCAATGAAGAATTAGAGAAATTTATATCTGGTGATAGAAATTCATTTCTCGTTATAATGTGCTTCGGATTCCACAATAAGCTGTAGGTCCCGTTGCTAGGTAACCAATTGGTTCTTAGCCACGTAAAATAAATCTAACCCTTCAGGCCAGCCCTTGGAGAGCTGTTAATCAGCTCAGTGGTCTAGTCAAACTAAGGTATACTTTTTTTTACACAGTGATCTTTTAAGCCCCCCTGTTGATAATTTTGTTTGAATTCTGATCACATTCCTGAGAATATGGTGAATGTCAACAGTAATTTTAAACATATTTATTGTACCACAACCCGATCTTATTTTCTCCAGTTTGCATAATTCGTATCAGATTATTTCTAATTGTAGAATTTGGAATACACAAACTAAGGCTGTAGTTACCAGTAAACTGACACATCGTTCTTCCCTTTCAACTGTTCTTGCATGCACTAGTAAGATTTTGCACATTTTACGTGATATTGCAGGATACTGAAGGATAGCATTAATCATACGTACTTTTGCATGAGGAACATATAGACTTACTTGCAGATATGCAGAATTAAAAGAAAAATCAAATTTAATTCCCTTTCATAGGTTTGTTGCTAGATAGTACGAACATATCTGTCGTTCTGTCTCATTAAATACCTTGGGCGTTACCAAAAATAAAATATTGCACCTCCAGCGACCGATTTGGAAGGGTCCATAGACATTTAATGATGCTGACACTCGGCAAAAAGTCCAGAATATGAAACTGTTGCCGTGCCAGGGTACATTAACGAGGGTTCTTTTCCCAGTGCCAGATGCACTGTTCTGAGTCGAATGTAGGTCACGAGTTACCAGGCGAAGGGAACAGTGTTGGCTAAGAGATAATAACTTAAGGTTTTTTTTAATTACTATTTTTTTAATAATGGAGGCTTTGGAGTATGTTTTGAAAAAGACACACAAGACGTTCATGATGAATGGTTTAACCAACTTGGTAAGGACCTCAAGGGATCTTCATTTAACTTCAAGGTGTCTGCAGACGCTTGAAGCACGTAGCTGGAACGGACCACTGTAGAAAAATAAACCAGTCGTGTGGAAGGACGTTCAATTGGAACTGATTGTTTTTTTTTTTTTTTTTACCGAAACAAGACATATGCATGGATTATAGTTTCCAAATAAATACTCGAGCTTTATCAAATACCAACAGAATTTGTTTTCCAAGGACTACAGAATGTATATGCTAAATTTAGGGACCCTAAGGGTCATTCAGCGCGACACGTGACAAAATTTGAATACGTCGAAAACGAACCCGTTACTTCACTTGCAGCTTCCCTTAATATTTCCTATTTCTTTCAGAATTCAGTTAGACGATGTTGAATCGTGGAATAAATCGCAGGAAACTCGCAAAATATTCCACTTCGTACTGCTCTTACATAATCGTCAGTAGTACGTTGTACATTTTCCAGGTTCATATACACACACTGATATTCACATCTTATTATGCACCCTCTCTTTGTATTCTGTATTATATATATATATATATATATATATATATATATATATATATATATATATATATATATATATATATATATATATATATATATATATATATATATATATATATACATATGTGTGTGTGTGTGTGTGTGTGAAGGGTAATTTCTAAATTCATTAATTTATTCTTTCAACTGCCTTCAATCATTTATGGAGAGGTGTATATTTTAATCGAAAGTAAGTATATGATCCACTTCATCATGTAATAGAACACAGTTGGGTTTTGATGTAGTTTAATCAAAATGACTTTTTAGGGTACTATTTGGCTTAATATAACCTTTATGATGCTGAGATTCATTTATCAAGACCAAGTTTGTTTTCAATGTGAATTGTCTATTTCTCTTACATCTTGGTTTTTTCCTAACGCCTCACAAACTTCCCCTCTTTTGCGCCGTAAAGGGAACAAAATGTAAACTGTAATGTAATTAATATTTCATCAATTTGACTTTTACGGAGCACACAAAATTTTAATGGGGCAGTATATTGCCGAATTAATGAGTTGGTTTTTTTGCCAGATGTCAGTCGTGTGGTAGGGCGCCAAATGCATCCAAGCGTGGCAGAATGTTAATGAAAAATAAAGACTAACGCCATTCCACTTCTTATAACTTTGCACAACCCCGTGTTTGGGCACCCCCTCCCCTTCTGATGCTGCCAAGCTGCTCTAAACCCCACACCTTTCAACCTACCCCTTTTTCTGAACGAAGTTCCTCCTCCTCCACCTCCCTTTTCTCTCGTCATGAGAGGAGCCCTTCTTTTTCCCCAAGGGTTTCCCCCCCTTCCTCTCTTGAAGCCTTCAAGATAACGGTCCCCGTCCGTCCTTCTTCCATTATGCAAGTTTTTGTAGATTTCGGAGTCGCTCTCGTTCCTGAATGTTTGGAAGGCTGCTCCCTTCAGCAGGAGCGATCGGATGTCATCTCCCTCTGTATTTGGGTTTTGCTCTCAATTTATTAATCGGTCATTCCCTAAAGATTAGGAAGCAATTCGCATGGCGCTCTGGTTCAGTGGGAAGATTGCACAGCAGGGATTCATACTTGGGGACACGTTTCTCTCCGTGCTGTTGAAATTACCGTTTCATTGAAAAGCTGATTATAAAATTAAAATAAGGATGCTTTTTAAATATGCAAAGCAGATCTTGTGCTTTGTAACGTTTTTGGTGCTCTTGTAGCCAGGAATTCGTTAAGACTTTCTCAAATGAAACGGATCTGAGAAACTTCCAAGTGGCGGTAGTAATCCAAAGATTGATCGGAATACGATATAGTTTTAGAATTTGACAAACGCAATTAAAATTAAAATAATGAACGCATTGCAATAGAAGTATGGTTCAATGAAAAAAGTAAAACACCTGTATAAACTGATACACTTTGGTGAACTGTCTCTAGTCCACTCATTGTTTTCAAGATCTTTTATCGTTTTCATTGGCCATTTTTCTAAACTTTCCTCCATGATCCTGGTAGAGTACAATGTTCCCTAGATTAAACATTTATATTATTTCAACATTGTTCATTTTTACCGTAACTAATTATTTTCCCCATTGATATATTTTCAAATGTTATATAGAAAATTTGAGTTAAAATTTATACTGTATTTGGTGGTAGTTTATTATATTTGCTCTCTCTCTCTCTCTCTCTCTCTCTCTCTCTCTCTCTCTCTCTCTCTCTGTACAATGAAAATCTTATCCTGGTTTTTTGAAGTCTATAAATAATCTCAATTTCATTGTCCCAACGTAGATCAGAGAGAGAGAGAGAGAGAATTGCCAAACGGAGTCAAATTCCAATGAATTGAATTCGTGTCTGGGAGCGCATTAGGAACCGATACTTATCCTACATGGAATACGTTCACATATCCCTGATGTGAATATCATGCACGTGACAGTGCATACGAGAACACACGTTTTCATGCATAGACATGCGTATGCATGCATGCGATATCAGAGAGACACACTTTGCCCCATGCACATGATCCGTGCTCGTGGAGAAGCACGCGCTCACGAGCATGCAGTCGCACTCGCGAATGAATAAGCAAATACTGAGACATTCTGTCCCTCACTCGCGTCGACATGCCAGACATCGCAACATTATTTCATGAATTTGTAATGTTATAACTCACGGGAGTGTTCGCTCGTTTGTGTCCCATTTTTTACATAATTATTCAGTTGCCTTTTAATCAAACTTTCTTGACTTGATTTACTATTATATGGAAAGATTTATGGAAGTACAGTGTTCGTAATATTTGGATCTCTTGGTATCTGTTACTCTTACTTCGGACTAATGACTAGATAGCGGGAATTTTTAAAAAGTTTTTCTTCCTCAAGAGACGGTTCAGATTTGTCAAAAGCTTCTTTAATCATTTGACCGTGTCTTTCATACCCTTTAAGTTAAGTTCAGCATATCTTAGTTTAACCAGACCACTGAGCTGATTAACAGCTCTCCTAAGGCTGGCCCGAAGGATTGGACTTATTTTACGTGGCTAAGAACCAACTGGTTACCTAGCAACGGGACCTGCAGCTTATTGTGGAATCCGAACCACATTATGACGAGCAATGAATTTCTGTCACCAGAAATAAATTCCTCTAATTCTTTATTGGCCGGTCGGAGAGTCGAACGCTGGTCCAACAGCGTGCTAGCCGAGAGCTTTACCCACCCCTCCAATGAAGAACTTTCATACCTTTTACTGATACACATTGCCTCTGAAACATTTCTTGGTGTCTAGTTGAGTATCGTTTATTGATGATTTTAAATGGAAAATTATCTGTTAGTCCTTTGACACTGGTAGGGGTGAAGAGACAGAATATATATACATATATATTTGTTTTTATTTCACAATTTACATTAATCTTTTAAGAACGATTTCGTTTAATCTTTTAAGAACGATTTCGTAAGGGGAAGCCATTACCAGTTTAATCCATTGTTAATACTTGCCCATCATTGGAAGCGCATGCACAAGGAAGCTCACGTGGACACTTTTGTTGAAAGGTAACTTTTCATTAGAATTCAGTTATTTCCCTGGCTGTTCCATTACCGTACTTGTTCAGTCCTCACCTATTAAAAGAACTTTGTATATCAATTGTTCAACTCTTGGGTCTGCCCTTGCCCTATTCCATGGGTATTTCAAAACTTTCAATATGTCTCATTTACGTGGAAATGAATAACTATGAAGTTGCAGTGACTTGTAAGAGAATAAATAAAAGCGTTTGGTTAACTTTATACTGAGGTTAAATGTCTTTGGTTCAGTCAGTGCGTGCTGTTGTAATTTCATCCTTCTTTTTAGCTAGGTAACCAAAAGATAACATGCATCCATATGAAGAGATTTACAGTGTTCATAGTATGTTGCACAAACAACCTAATACTATATCTGTACAGAATGATCAACAGTGAATATGACTTCTTCAGCTTCAGAGTTTCATACAAAAAGAAAATCTCTCTGCTCAGTGTATGCATGCATAATTTCCTCACGTAGATATGTTATAACTGACTAATGTTTAATGTGAGGCCGTCAGCTGTAGAAAGTTAAAAAGCGAAATCACGTTAGTCGGGCATTGAAGCTCATATTATCAAAGCTAGTAAGGTAAATATAGGCATATAACTAGAAATGATTCAGTCCTATACTTAATTGCGGCATTTTGAAATTGGAAATTATGTTTTCAGCCAAAGGACGTATTTTTCAGATATTTTTTTCAGATTTTCACCTTGTTCAGACGAAATTGGGAAATTGTCATTATTTCATCTAACAGGCTACTTTGGTTAAAAGTGATTTTTGAATCAACAAAAGTCGAGTTTCTTTTGTTTCGAAACAGTGTTTGTCAGAAAATGATAATATTGATAAAAAGAAAATTGGCGTGTTTTGGTGAATTCTTGTAAGGCCTACTCGTCGTTCTCGAGCCCCACGAATATTGTATATCTAACAATAAAGAGTATCTCAGTGGTTACTAAGGAGACGAGAAACAGGGAATGTAGGCAGTGCACAGTAGAGCCACTCCAGTCCTCCTAAGAACAGCTTCTTATGATCCACAACTTTGCCTACAATATCGCAGCCTCGAAGTTTTGTAGTAAAAGCAACATGTCATCTTCCAGGAGACTTGCCTGCAGTACATTACGGCACAAATTTTCAACATTGCACATAAGACATTTTTCTGTCGAAGCAGTGCGATTAATGTTTTTGCAACGTGGAACGCAGGATGATACTGTCATATCTATGCATACTGATTATTCAGAATCTGATGGTTATATTGTATTTGAAGCTTTTTTCCCAGATATATTGGAGCGTAGTCATCTGTACCCATTTGCAGTTCAGTTTGTTCAGTTTTTTCGGAATTAAATACACTTGTGGTAGTGGCAAAGTTATATTGATATATGAAGAAAGAATTCATATTATTCTTGGTGATTCATTGTTTTTTACTCAGCAGATATAGATAAAAAAAGGCTCCTTTAATTATAGAAACTTGTTTGAGGCTCTCTCTCTATAGTGGAGAGGTCAGCAAGTTAGTTTCTGTCGAATGCCTACTCACGGTCCTATATCTATTGACTTATCCAAGAGTGTTGTTATCAATAACATTTCTATAGAGATCGTCTTGCTACTAAGGCACACGAGAACTAAATTTAAGATCTGGCAATGCTAATGGCAGTGCATGGTTTAGCTGGAAAAAGCTATAGATAACCGCAACAGCTCTCCAAGGATGTGGAAGACCCTTGGGATATTTGATAAGTGGTGATTCAAGTGGTGATTCATAGTCCTACTTTGATGACTGTTTGCCCTCCCTGGATGTGATTCAAGGACTGGTTATTTACTGGTTGAATGCCTCAGTGCAAAGGGCCTGAGGTTTAACAGTAGCTAAAAGCTGAGGCAAAGGACATAACACAAAAGTATGATCAGTGCTTTTATTCCAGCGAGATCTGGAGGACAAGTAGACCTATGCTCCCTCCCAAAACTCATCCCTAGCTTACAGGAACAGTAAGGCCTTGTGCCTGCTGAAAGCTATCATGGCCTGAGAGAAGCTTGAACTCTGGACTCATGGAGTGAAAGTTGCCGACTATTCCACTGGCCTAGAAGTATGTTCTCTTTGAATGCTAAGATGAGGAGAGTGACTACCATCTTTCTCAATAATACTGAAATAGTGTTCTTTGTAAATCACGTGGGACTTTAACTTTGTTGAGGAAACAGGTTGTTTTTAATGTTAATTTAAGTTTGTTGTCCTTTGATTTCTTGCTGTTTCCTGGTGTGTATCGGTGTGCGTTTACTTTTGCCATTTTCTCTTCATTCACTTGCCCCTTTTATCGTCAGGTTTCATTCATGTGGGTCGTTCGTTATGGAACGTGAGTATATGCAACAAGAAAGTCTTAATCATTGCACTAGTCATGGTAGCTTCTTTATTTGAATGGGATTATTCCAAACGACTTTGGTAATTGAATATATTATTGTTTATAATGCATTGCAAATAACCCTCTCTCTCTCTCTCTCTCTCTCTCTCTCTCTCTCTCTCTCTCTCTCTCTCTCTCTCTCTCTCTCTCTCAATAGTTATCCGCTCTCTAAACCCTTCCAGAATGCTATCCCGGTCACAACATCTTCATTGACAGCTCATCCTTTTAGAAGTTAACTTTGTTTCGGGATGCCAGAATTGCTGCGCTAATACGTATCTGTGCTGAACTTCTTAGAATTCCAAAACGAATTGTTATTTTCGTATATATGGAAAGATTATCTTTTGGTATTCATTTTTAGTTTTCTGTAAAAAAGAACTACTGTGCCGGCGTCCCCACTTTTTTCTGTCCGCCCTCAGATCTTAAAAACTACTAAGGCTAGAGGGCTGAAAATTGGTATGTTGATTATCCACCCTCCAGTCATCAATCATACCAAATGGCAGCCCTCTAACCTCAGTAGTTTTTATTTTATTTAAGGTTAAAGTTAGCCATAATCGTGCTTCTGGCAGCGATATAAGATAGGCCACCACCGGGCAGTGGTTAAAGTTTCATGGGCCGCGGCTCATACAGCAGTATACTGAGACAGATCTTTTTCGGTGGCCTTGATTATACGCTGTACCGGCTGTACAGAAAACTTCTGCGCAATTTTGACTTGTTTGAATAGAAATTAAATCGTTAGCACGAAAAAACCTACGTAGTTGTTTCGGTAATTAATCGCATTACCTTTTACCTGTAATATGAAGATTATTGTTTCGTAGCTTGCTCATTGATTTGTAGGAGCTGTATGTTTACAGTAACTGAAATTACCAGAAAAGCGTTCAGAAATATTAGGAATTTTTGGACGGCTATACCTAGCTCATGCATATCTTAAATTCACAGATTCAGAAGACACGTCGAGTTTTTCCATTATTCTTAGTACATAAGTCGAAAGCAAAACTTGATCACAGGATAAATCCCAGCTAAGATAACACTGGTTGGTAAAGCTTGGTTCTTGGGAGGGTGTTCCTCCAACCCTCGTCCATTCGGTCGATTACTGCGCGCAAGATCTGCATGACGTTGCTTTATGCAAGGTATGTCGCCTATGTATATAACGCTCTCAATAAACCTTGAAGTGTTGCAGCAGGCTTTTGAGCCTTCTGCGTTTAATGCGTGACGTGAATATCTGCAGAGGTAATTGCTCGTTCTTCTGGTTTTTGAGGGCACTTTTTAAGGTCTCTCTCGGGCAGAGCATCGGAACGGAGACATTTAACATTTCACGTCTGTGCATAAAAAAGTATTTGCTGCCATATGGAACTAAATGTGCTTCGTGAGAGGGGGGGATTTCCTAGTAAGGTCTCATTTCAAATGCCCCGTAAGGGGGTAGTGCCGTCAGGTGCACCTCATGCGGCGCACTGTAGGCATCCCCTGAGGTTCTTTGCAGCGTCCCTTCTTCGGCCCCTAGCTGCAACCCCTTTCATTCCTTTTACTGTACCTCCATTCATATTCTCTTCCTTCGTCCTACTTTCCACCCTCTCCTAACAAATGTTTCATAGTGAAACTGCGAGAGGTGTCCCTCCTGTTACGCTTTTCAGACCTTTGCGCTGTCAGTTTCCGTTTCAGTGCTGAATGACCTCATAGGTTCCAGCGCTTGGCCTTTTTGGTCTAAATTCTATATTCTGTTCTGTTCTCATTTGAATTTTCTTTTCAGTCAGCAGTAAGCTTTTCTTTCGAACCCCAGCCTTCCATTGCTATTTTGTCTCACTTCCCGACGCGGTTATTAATTTTTGGAAGTCTCTTAAACTGTAATTCTCTTGCACTTAAATACCCGCAGCTTTGCTGTTTAGCATTCATACGTACATGATCGATAATTCGAGCTCTCTTTAACCATAACGTTAACTTTATCCATTATCTTAAAAGATCGTATTTTAGGGTTCAGACCTCCCTCGTGGCATCGCATAATTAATGATGATAATTATTGAATGTGTAAATATTCTAGTGGCCTTGTCCGTTGTTCTGGCTTGTTTAACTCTCGAAGACTAATTTGTTGCTGACTAATACACTCCTAGTGATCGGACAGCAGTCGGTTTCGTGTAATCTGCTACTGATCAAACAGCTGATTATGGAGCACCAGTTTCCTGACCTCCTTGTCTGTAGAGAAGTATGTTACTTTCAGAGTTTGATGTGAATTGCGTTCCGTGATATGTGTATAATATATTCTGTTGAAACAGCATTCCATTTAATAAAGGTAGCCCATAAAAACTCCAAAAAACTAGATTTTAAAGCCTTATATTCCGTAGACAACTGTCACCCCCAACTGACAAGTAATGAATTCATTACCCGTCAGTTGAGGGAGACAGTTGTCTCCGAAATATAACGCTGTAAAATCTACCCTTTTGGTGTTTTCATGGGCTATAGAACTGTAAAATCGCAAGTAAATTAAATCATACATAAGTTAAATATGTTTGTTATGGAAATTTATTACTAAGCATGGTTCATACCAGGTCGTCTAATATGGAAATTGTATTTTGATTTAAAATGCCAATCTTTTAAATATAAAATAAAATAAAGGCCGAAGTATTAACCTTTGTTTTTGTTGAGTTAATCTCCCAGATCAACAGGTTTATTGCCAAGAGTGGCTATATCGGCAATATTCTTTGAGGTCCATTAACCTTTATATCTGGATTCCTCACCTACGTGGTAATGTTTTAACGAAACAAATCTTGCAAAATAATTTTAAGGAAATGGACCCCCACATATTAGGAAAGGTCTGTGTAGCTGCTATTGCGCTTGGTAGCATTTATTGCGTTTCCTTTGCAACTCTTCTTGTGAATGAGACTCTCTCTCTCTCTCTCTCTCTCTCTCTCTCTCTCTCTCTCTCTCTCTCTCTCTCTCTCTCTGTCTCTCATGCTTGGTGGTCGGCGCAAAAAAATAAAATAAAAAATTCGCAGTGAACAACAAAAATAAGAGAATTTGCTGTGAAGTATTTTTTGTAGGTATGCATATTTTTTATCATCCGAGCGGTGACTATAATTTTAAACTGAAAAAATATGCAAAGAAAAAAATGTATGATAGAAAACCTTCGTAAGTGCATAGCAAACATTCAGGCAAGGACCACTCGTTGAATCCCAAATAATATCGAGGTGAAATACTTTATTTTTATTTTTCCGGAACAGATAAATTGTGACCATCGTAGTGTTCTTTTTCTACTCCATTCTCAAAAGAATAGATTGGAAAGACTAGGAAGAAAAAAAAAATAAAAGAGGAAATTATGGGCTGTTTGTTCGTAGGACGTATTCCATTGTTATAGTATTTCAGTTTTCGGTTCAGCTTTACAGCAACATTGTCTTAAGCCAAGTTGAAAACGTCGCATTGCGATCCCCTCAGCCTCAGGGTAATCCCTTGTTAACGACTAAAGAACCAATAAACTAATAAGAAAAATACATTGATGACCTGGCTGGTGTAAACATTAGCGTTGCGCGGACTCAGGCGTTTGTTTACCATTGCCGGTTGTCAATTACGGTGATTAGATCCCCATTCACGGATCAGCCAGTGTACCTGCAGTCTTGGAACCCAAGTCAGTGATTAACGAAAATGGGTGGCAGGCCCCGTCCGCTCTTGGTAGACGAGGCGTCGTCTCCGGGATGGATTTAGATGGGCGCCTTCTTCTGTCGACGGCACCTTCGTCTCGATGTTGATTAACACAAAACTTTATCTTGGAGGGAAAGATAAGGTTTTTTGATATACGGCGATACGGCTTAGATATACGATGCCATAGATTCGTCGAGATTATAGTCGGCGTAATAGAGCCTACGCCCGATTGGCGTGTTGACGAGTCCACGTCGTAATTAAGCGCCATCTCTTTTTGCAGGGATGATGGAAAATGGGAGTCGGGGTTGAGCCCTTCCCGTGTCTCCCCACCCATCATATGTCATTGATTTTACAACCACCGATCCCAATTATCTTGAGCGATTACAGATCGTTAGTGAAAGCCCCGTGCCGTTGAGTCGAGGTTTTCTCTCGATAGTAACCGAGTAGGCTAAGTCCCAGTGGTGTGCGCCATTTTGCACTCTCTCTCTCTCTCTCTCTCTCTCTCTCTCTCTCTCTCTCTCTTTTTAAAAGCACTCAGTATCAAGTGTTGTATTAACTGTTCTTTCAGAAAGCTTATTACCTCATGTAGGAGATCTCTTTGTGTTTTTTTTTTTTTTTCATGTTAAGTCCGTTTTTCATTGGCTTAATTTATCAGATAAGGCAGTTGGATATTACAGGGTCCAATACCTTACCGGTCCAGTGGAGATATACTGCCTCGTAAATTTATTACTGATGACTTAGCCACTAGCCTCTCACGAAGCTGTTAATGGATAACTAGTCAGTCGATTAATAAACGAAAGAGATGTTATTAATGGAATGACTGGTCAGATTATTACTTTTGTTTTATCCTAATTAATGTACATGACATGTTGAGGAAATATATATATATATATATATATATATCATTTTATATCTATATTTTATCTATCTATAATATCTAATATATATATCTGCATTGGTATATATATATATATATATATATACACACATATCTGTGTTTTATAAATCTAAATGCATATTGCATTGGTCTGTCATATATACACACATATTGTATATATATGTGTATATATATACATATATACATATATACATATATATACAGTATATATTTCATCTTATTTCTTATCAGCCGTAACAGTTCACTGACTCCCTAGAGAAAGGGACAATGTATTTAAAATGTTGTACGCCAACATAGTAACCATTCATTAGAAACTGCTTTAAGGACAAACAGTACTGATCCAAAACAGATTTTATGTAGAATAGCTCGCCACATCCTCGAACAAAATATTTCTGGAAATAAATTGACCCATAAAAAAAACTGTTTTGAAAACTTATTGCATGGCGGATAAAATGTAAGCAGAACAGATGCATTAAAAACCAAATAATTATATTTTAGGGTTTAATCTCTAGCTTTAGGGTAAAGGACGAAAAGTCATCAGTGGAACTGACAACCAACTTTTTTTCTCAAAATCATGAACTATATATTAGTCATGTTTGAAGACTTTTGTGCGAGATAGAAGAAACTCAGGAATTTTTCTGTAGAATCCAGGTAGGAGCTCATGAGTCTGCCGTATTGATTTATATCCTAAGTAATCGATTAAATTTTTCCCATTACCCTCTGTTACTTCTTGCTAATGAACGCCGTATTCCTTGGAAGCTTGAATTTCAAGTCAATGGCACTGTGGGCTAGGTCCAAATGAAGATGGTTCATCTCCTGAATAATAATAATAATAATAATAATAATAATAATAATAATAATAATAATAATATTATTATTATTATTATTATTATTATTATTATTATTATTATTATTATTATTATTATTATCATCATCTCAAAACTGCACATTAACAATTCACGAATAAATTGTATTTTTTTCTATCTTTTTTTCTAGTTATGATTTAACTGAACAAAAATTTCTAGTGGGGCAGCCACTATAAATTTCAATGTAGGGTATATAGTCTTGACGTTTTAATACTGTATTCTCCAGGAGAAACGCAACGTCATTGCTCTGGTCTTAGTTGCGTAAGATACCGACAACAGTAATGTTTTTTTTCCTCTCACATTTTCTTCCCAACACTTCTTACTACAACGGTTGCACTGACATGGTAACAATGGTTGCACACTGACCTGGTAACAGTGGTGGTTACAAATTGCTAGTGAAGCATCGCATTCTTGGTGATGTTCTCAAATCTCTCTCTCTCTCTCTCTCTCTCTCTCTCTCTCTCTCTCTCTCTCTCTCTCTCTCTCTCTCAAATGGATTTTCAACGTCGCTAGGATCAGTAACTGAAAGTTCCTCTTGGAATATTAATACAAGGCACAGTACCCTGCGGCGCTTTTATAAAAATTCTGGGTTGTTAATATCCCCTGTCCTGTTATTAGGAAAAATACAGCTCTGGCTCATTGGGAGCGTGCATGTAAATTGATCCTTCGAACCCTTTTCTCATCAGAGGGTTCAAAATATATCGGAGGGCGTTAGTTGATGGAGCAATGAAGCGCCTGCTTCATTGCTCCAAATTATATTTGCATTTCTGAATGAAGTTACGGTTTTCTTGGCTTGCGTAGGATAGAAAAGAATCGATCAGTTGGTGGCCAGATACGTTTCAGAAGCGAAGGAAGAACTGGAAGAAAATGAAGCCTTTAGTGGAACGACAGACAACACAAAATCTTTTCCTTTCCTTGTTTTTGTGATCACTTTTTTCGGATCAGTTAAAATCGTATGTCTTTTGAATGTTGTTTGAAGGTTTGCTTACATGCTATAAATAATTTGTCATACCGCTTGTTTATTTGTACTCTCTCTGTGGACGTGGAAGGGCATCATAATGTCGTAATGAAAGTTGCTTCGAATGAGTTTTCCATCTGATTCTTCATTACCGTTAGTATTAGTCCTGTTAATCTTCTCGCTTGCCTCTTCCTCTGAAGATTCATTCAAGCTTCGAATCATTCGTTATTGCTAGATTATCTTTCGGATTTATAAAACTAAAATGTCTGTAACAGTCCAGAGTCTCTCTCTCTCTCTCTCTCTCTCTCTCTCTCTCTCTCTCTCTCTCTCTCTCTCTCTCTCTCTCTCTCTCTCATTTTATTTTTCTCGCTGTGGCTGGCGGCTAACAAAAAAGAACTGGACGTTCCCTTAAAGCGCCGGGGTCCATCACGAAGTGGACTTTAATTCGCTTGCAGTATTGTTGATGTGATCAGATACCGCAGGATGCAAGATCCCTCGCCGCCCCAGCGCTCCGGCGGGCGTTGGGGATATCCATAGCCCGAGATCCTCACGTCCACTAGGACATTGCACTTCAGTCAAAGAGAGGAAATCTTTCTTTGTCTCCGTTTTTTTCTTCTTTTGCCGCAGTTGATCAGACTTTTATGCTGCTTCAGCACTTAGAGGTCGGGTTGATTTAAGGGAAAATGAAATTCATCCTCCTGAAACTTTCCTCTTCGTTATTTCTTATTTCTTATTTCTTGCGTTCATGAAACAAAGAAGACATATTTGACCGGTTGTGACACTCGCCCATATACACGTTGCAGGCCTGACGAAGGCTGTGAATGAATGGTTGAAACAGCTGTCGGCAGGAGATAATGAAATGAACTAACACAGAAGTGATTTTTGTCTTTCCTTTGGAGATTTGGTCCTGAAGATAAAGGGAGACTTACAAGATTAGAAAGACGTTATATTTTATATATATATATATATATATATATATATATATATATATATATATATATATATATATATATATATATATATATATATATATATATATATATATATATATATATATATATATATATATATATATATATAATCAGAACATAATGTACTATATATATATATATATATATATATATATATATATATATATATATATATAATATGAACATAATATATATATATATATATATATAGAACATAATATATATATATATATATATATATATATATATATATATATATATATATATATATATATTTATATGTATATACAGTAGATATGTATATATAGATAGTATAATATGATATTTGTATGTACAGGTATATGTACGCATACTGCTAAACTCATATCTGATGGTTTTAATGAATGTTCACGTTTATATTCATCTGTTCATTTTTATATTATATTTCTCGAGAGCTGACTGTGTCTTTGATTTTTAGAATGACTGTTATATATAAAAATAATGGGAGAAAAAAGCCTTGGGATAGTGCAGTAGGTAGTATGGTCTCCTCTTATGAATTTGTTGTTAATTTTGAGACCATAAATAATGTTTTGATGTGCGTAGGAAACTAGTATAAGAAACAGAGATTTTTTTTATGAAATCAGAAATATCTGATTCGGTGGTTTCATGCAAAACAGGGGGGCACAGAGGATTCGCAGAGGCATAATAAAATCTGAGGCAGACGTATATGATTTTATTGTAACTTCGAGAAAAGAGAGTGCTATTGAAAATCCATCATTTCTATATTTGACAGCTTACCACCATTGCTTGCATATAGATACAAAGATCAAAGACCAATATTTTTCCCGGGATTCTTATTTGGGATGGCTCTTGTAAAATGCAGTATGTTTCTTTTCTTATCTGAAACGGTAATGTATCCTCAAACAATATTTTTAAGTAGAAAATAAGTGGTGAGCTTTTTGTAGGCTGCACCTTTTTTTGAGCTGTACTGAGATTCTAATAAAACATTTTACATTTTGTTGAAAGAAAACAGTGCTAAAATATACAAATATTCTTTTAGAATACGTTTATCTTTACTTCTCAGAACTGGACATTAAGTTAATGAAGTGGAGAAAATCGAAATTATATTCTGTATTAATAAATTAA
Organism: Macrobrachium rosenbergii; assembly: GCF_040412425.1. Classification (NCBI taxonomy): domain Eukaryota; kingdom Metazoa; phylum Arthropoda; class Malacostraca; order Decapoda; family Palaemonidae; genus Macrobrachium; species Macrobrachium rosenbergii. The sequence continues at coordinate 888,481 of NC_089744.1, forward strand.
GGCGATTTTTACAGTAAAAATACCTGTGGAAAAATAAAGGTACATCTTAATGGGACCTATTTGAACTACCATTTGTTGTGAAACAGTTTCATTTACTCGTTTATGTTGTCCATTTTCAAGCAGTTACTTCTCGCTACTTTAGTTTTTATCTTCTAATTTTTGCAGTTCTGTGCAGCGGACGTAAAAACCCCGTAGTCTGCAAGAGGGATGTCTGACAGAATATATTAGGTTTTTAATTAAAATTTTATGTTCTTCTGATTTCCATTGACCTCCTGACCCCAGTAATCATCCGTGAAAACGTAAAATACGAGTATACCTTATGCGCTTGAAGCACGTCATTTTTCTTTTGCTCTAGCGTACTGCGATATTGCACACTACTAATTTATTACCTCAGTAGTTTCATTTTCATCCTGTTCGATGCTGGAATATATGTATAAGAACATGTTAGTAATGCGCTGCATGTATACACACACACGCACGCACACACACATTATATTTATATATATATATATATATATATATATATATATATATATATATATATATATATATATATATATATATATATGGAACTAATCAACAATTGACTACGTGTTTCATAACAGTAAATATTACACTCGCAACCGGATCGAACGCAGGTCTCTCAATTGAACGGCCAGGGTGCTACCAATTGTTTGGGTCAGTTAATAGCGCCCTGCCTTTCATTTGAGAGACTGGGGTTCGATCCCGATGTGAGTCAGAAATTTATATATATATGCATATTTATATATGTGAATATACATATATATATTTATAATATATGTATATATGTATGTTTGTAGCTAATCAACTATTAAGCCACAGTATAACCCAATAATATCTAATTCATGGCAACTTCAGCGCAACGTACACCAAAGGCAATATAGTTGGAAGTAATTTTACAATGACTTAATGAAGTTAGCCATCAAGAGAGCTTGGCTCACCAGCAAGAAAGTCGTATTCCCACGTTACACGAAAATTCATTGTCTCTGCAGACCTAAGCAATGAATTAGTATTTGGTGGTTAGTTGACTGTAGTAAATCGCAGCGAGGGTGAAGAATGGTATGGAGCGAGCCACCTCATTTCTAAAATACTTGCTGTAAATGTGAAGGCTAACAACGCCTTTCAGAGTCACCTCATCTGTTAGAAAAATTAACATTTTATATATATATATATATATATATATATATATATATATATATATATATATATATATATATATATTATATATATAATTATTACACACCTGTATATATATAATTATTTATATATACAGTATATACAGAGAGAGAGAGAGAGAGAGAGAGAGAGAGAGAGAGAGAGAGAGAGAGATCGCGTCAGTTGTAGGGAGTGGGCGTTCGGGAGTTAGATTGTTTGGTATTGTGGAATGCACCTGTTGCAGACTTGTCTGTAGACATTACCCCTCCCCCTTACCCCTCTACTGGTCCCCGTCCCCCCCAAGAGACAGAGATGTGGGGAGGGGAAGTTGAGGTTGAGGGAAG